>NC_136266.1:99773547-99931463 GCF_964187855.1 Myxine glutinosa | reverse complement strand
GCCGATTAAGCCATTTTAGCCCGATTAAGCCATTTTAGGCCGATTAAGCCATTTTCGCCCGATTAAGCCATTTAAGCCATTTTAGCCCGATAAAGCCATTTAAGCCCGATTAAGGCATTTTAGCCCTATTAAGCAATTTTAGCCCGATTAAGCCATTTTAGGCCGATTAAGCCATTTTAGCCCGATTAAGCCATTTTAGCCTGATTAAGCCATTTTAGCCCGATTAAGCCATTTTAGCCCGATTAAGCCATTTTAGCCCGATTAAGCCATTTTAGCCGATTAAGCCATTTTAGCCCGATTAAGCCATTTAAGCCCGATTAAGCCATTTTAGCCCGATTAAGCCATTTAAGCCCGATAAAGCCATTTTAGCCCGATTAAGCCATTTAAGCCCGATTAAGCCATTTTAGCCCGATTAAGCCATTTTAGCCCCATTAAGCCATTTTAGCCCGATTAAGCCATTTTAGGCCGATTAAGCCATTTTAGCCCGATTAAGCCATTTTAGCCCGATTAAGCCATTTTAGCCCGATGAAGCCATTTTAGCCCGATTAAGCCATTTTAGCCCGATTAAGCCATTTTAGCCCGATTAAGCCATTTTCGCCCGATTAAGCCATTTAAGCCATTTTAGCCCGATAAAGCCATTTAAGCCCGATTAAGGCATTTTAGCCCTATTAAGCCATTTTAGCCCGATTAAGCCATTTAGGCCGATTAAGCCATTTTAGCCCGATTAAGCCATTTTAGCCTGATTAAGCCATTTTAGCCCGATAAAGCCATTTTAGCCCGATTAAGCCATTTTAGCCCGATTAAGCCATTTTAGCCCGATTAAGCCATTTTAGCCTGATTAAGCCATTTTAGCCCGATTAAGCCATTTTAGGCCGATTTAGCCATTTTCGCCCGATTAAGCCATTTTAGCCATTTTAGCCCGATTAAGCCATTTTAGCCCGATAAAGCCATTTTAGCCCGATTAAGCCATTTTAGCCCGATTAAGCCATTTTAGCCCGATTAAGCCATTTTAGCCTGATTAAGCCATTTTAGCCCGATTAAGCCATTTTAGGCCGATTTAGCCATTTTCGCCCGATTAAGCCATTTTAGCCATTTTAGCCCGATAAAGCCATTTAAGCCCGATTAAGGCATTTTAGCCGATTAAGCCATTTTAGCCCGATTAAGCCATTTTAGCCCGATAAAGCCATTTAAGCCCGATTAAGCCATTTTAGCCCGATTAAGCCATTTTAGCCCGATTAAGCCATTTTTTTTTTTTTTTTTTTTTTTTTTTTTTGTATACAAGATCGAGGCTCGTGAAAGAGCGAACATTAATCACACAGAAAGACAAACAGACACATAAAACAAATAACATCGGGAGCGGTAGACAAGATGGGGAGAGAGGGGGAAGGACACAAACACAACATTTGAGAGCAGGGACCGAGAGACATGGAGACATCGAGAGATCTGTGGGAGGGAGAGGGCTTTGGGGGGGAGGCATGTGAAGGGGGGGAGGCATGTGAAGGGGGGGGGTGGGAGAGGTATAAACATATGGACACTGCCAGGATTTCCAGGAAATAAGTTGGAATTTCAAACAAGGTGGATCTGGGGTGAATTAGTGGGGGTAGAAAAGATCAAGGTTATGGATGGGGGAAGATAAGAGATGGTGGTGAACAGCTGTTTTAAAGACCTGGAGGGAGGAGAGGGATTGAAGGGAGTGTGGGAGTTTGTTCCACAGGCGGGAGAAAAGAGGAATGAAAGAGGAATTTTAGCCCGATTAAGCCATTTGAGCCCGATTAAGCCATTTTATCCCGATTAAGCCATTTTAGCCCGATTAAGCCATTTAAGCCCGATTAAGCCATTTTAGCCAGATTAAGCCATTTAAGCCCGATTAAGCCATTTTAGCCCGATTAAGCCATTTTAGCCCGATTAAGCCATTTTAGCCCGATTAAGCCATTTTCGGCCGATTAAGCCATTTTAGCCCGATTAAGCCATTTTAGCCCGATTAAGCCATTTTAGCCCGATAAAGCCATTTAAGCCCGATTAAGCCATTTTAGCCCGATTAAGCCATTTTAGCCCGATTAAGCCATTTTAGCCCGATTAAGCCATTTTAGCCCGATTAAGCCATTTTAGCCTGATTAAGCCATTTTAGCCCGATTAAGCCATTTTAGCCCGATTAAGCCATTTTAGCCCGATTAAGCCATTTTAGCCCGATTAAGCCATTTTAGGCCGATTAAGCCATTTTAGGCCGATTAAGCCATTTTAGCCCGATTAAGCCATTTTAGCCCGATAAAGCCATTTAAGCCCGATTAAGCCATTTTAGCCCGATTAAGCCATTTTAGCCCCATTAAGCCATTTTAGCCCGATTAAGCCATTTTAGGCCGATTAAGCCATTTTAGCCGATTAAGCCATTTTAGCCCGATTAAGCCATTTTAGCCCGATTAAGCCATTTTAGCCCGATTAAGCCATTTTAGCCCGATTAAGCCATTTTAGGCCGATTAAGCCATTTTAGCCAGATTAAGCCATTTTAGGCCGATTAAGCCATTTTAGCCCGATTAAGCCATTTTAGGCCGATTAAGCCATTTTCGCCCGATTAAGCCATTTAAGCCATTTTAGCCCGATAAAGCCATTTAAGCCCGATTAAGGCATTTTAGCCCTATTAAGCAATTTTAGCCCGATTAAGCCATTTTAGGCCGATTAAGCCATTTTAGCCCGATTAAGCCATTTTAGCCTGATTAAGCCATTTTAGCCCGATTAAGCCATTTTAGCCCGATTAAGCCATTTTAGCCCGATTAAGCCATTTTAGCCCGATTAAGCCATTTTAGCCCGATTAAGCCATTTAAGCCCGATTAAGCCATTTTAGCCCGATTAAGCCATTTAAGCCCGATAAAGCCATTTTAGCCCGATTAAGCCATTTAAGCCCGATTAAGCCATTTTAGCCCGATTAAGCCATTTTAGCCCCATTAAGCCATTTTAGCCCGATTAAGCCATTTTAGGCCGATTAAGCCATTTTAGCCCGATTAAGCCATTTTAGCCCGATTAAGCCATTTTAGCCCGATGAAGCCATTTTAGCCCGATTAAGCCATTTTAGCCCGATTAAGCCATTTTAGCCCGATTAAGCCATTTTCGCCCGATTAAGCCATTTAAGCCATTTTAGCCCGATAAAGCCATTTAAGCCCGATTAAGGCATTTTAGCCCTTTTAAGCCATTTTAGCCCGATTAAGCCATTTTAGGCCGATTAAGCCATTTTAGCCCGATTAAGCCATTTTAGCCTGATTAAGCCATTTTAGCCCGATAAAGCCATTTTAGCCCGATTAAGCCATTTTAGCCCGATTAAGCCATTTTAGCCCGATTAAGCCATTTTAGCCTGATTAAGCCATTTTAGCCCGATTAAGCCATTTTAGGCCGATTTAGCCATTTTCGCCCGATTAAGCCATTTTAGCCATTTTAGCCCGATTAAGCCATTTTAGCCCGATAAAGCCATTTTAGCCCGATTAAGCCATTTTAGCCCGATTAAGCCATTTTAGCCCGATTAAGCCATTTTAGCCTGATTAAGCCATTTTAGCCCGATTAAGCCATTTTAGGCCGATTTAGCCATTTTCGCCCGATTAAGCCATTTTAGCCATTTTAGCCCGATAAAGCCATTTAAGCCCGATTAAGGCATTTTAGCCCGATTAAGCCATTTTAGCCCGATTAAGCCATTTTAGCCCGATAAAGCCATTTAAGCCCGATTAAGCCATTTTAGCCCGATTAAGCCATTTTAGCCCGATTAAGCCATTGTTTTTTTGTTTTTTTTTTTTTTTTTTTTTTTTTTTTGTATACAAGATCGAGGCTCGTGAAAGAGCGAACATTAATCACACAGAAAGACAAACAGACACATAAAACAAATAACATCGGAGCGGTAGACAAGATGGGGAGAGAGGGGAAGGACACAAACACAACATTTGAGAGCAGGGACCGAGAGACATGGAGACATCGAGAGATCTGTGGGAGGGAGAGGGCTTTGGGGGGGAGGCATGTGAAAGGGGGGAGGCATGTGAAGGGGGGGGGTGGGAGAGGTATAAACATATGGACACTGCCAGGATTTCCAGGAAATAAGTTGGAATTTCAAACAAGGTGGATCTGGGGTGAATTAGTGGGGGTAGAAAAGATCAAGGTTATGGATGGGGGAAGATAAGAGATGGTGGTGAACAGCTGTTTTAAAGACCTGGAGGGAGGAGAGGGATTGAAGGGAGTGTGGGAGTTTGTTCCACAGGCGGGAGAAAAGAGGAATGAAAGAGGAATTTTAGCCCGATTAAGCCATTTGAGCCCGATTAAGCCATTTTATCCCGATTAAGCCATTTTAGCCCGATTAAGCCATTTAAGCCCGATTAAGCCATTTTAGCCAGATTAAGCCATTTAAGCCCGATTAAGCCATTTTAGCCCGATAAAGCCATTTTAGCCTGATTAAGCCATTTTAGCCCGATAAAGCCATTTTAGCCCGATTAAGCCATTTTAGCCCGATTAAGCCATTTAAGCCATTTTAGCCCGATAAAGCCATTTTAGCCCGATTAAGCCATTTTAGCCCGATTAAGCCATTTTAGCCCAATTAAGCCATTTTAGCCCGATTAAGCCATTTGAGCCCGATTAAGCCATTTTATCCCGATTAAGCCATTTTAGCCCGATTAAGCCATTTAAGCCCGATTAAGCCATTTTAGCCAGATTAAGCCATTTAAGCCCGATTAAGCCATTTTAGCCCGATAAAGCCATTTTAGCCTGATTAAGCCATTTTAGCCCGATAAAGCCATTTTAGCCCGATTAAGCCATTTTAGCCCGATTAAGCCATTTAAGCCATTTTAGCCCGATAAAGCCATTTTAGCCCGATTAAGCCATTTTAGCCCGATTAAGCCATTTTAGCCCAATTAAGCCATTTTAGCCCGATGAAGCCATTTTAGCCCGATTAAGCCATTTTAGCCCGATAAAGCCATTTTAGCCTGATTAAGCCATTTTAGCCCGATAAAGCCATTTTAGCCCGATTAAGCCATTTTAGCCCAATTAAGCCATTTTAGCCCGATAAAGCCATTTTAGCCTGATTAAGCCATTTTAGCCCGATAAAGCCATTTTAGCCCGATTAAGCCATTTTAGCCCGATTAAGCCATTTAAGCCATTTTAGCCCGATAAAGCCATTTTAGCCCGATTAAGCCATTTTAGCCCGATTAAGCATTTTAGCCCAATTAAGCCATTTTAGCCCGATGAAGCCATTTTAGCCCGATTAAGCCATTTAGCCCGATAAAGCCATTTTAGCCTGATTAAGCCATTTTAGCCCGATAAAGCCATTTTAGCCCGATTAAGCCATTTTAGCCCGATTAAGCCATTTTAGCCATTTTAGCCCGATTAAGCCATTTTAGCCCGATTAAGCCATTTAGCCCGATTAAGCCATTTTAGCCCGATTAAGCCATTTTAGCCTGATTAAGCCATTTTATCCCGATTAAGCCATTTTAGCCCGATTAAGCCATTTTAGCCATTTTAGCCCGATTAAGCCATTTTAGCCCGATTAAGCCATTTTAGCCCGATTAAGCCATTTTAGGCCGATTAAGCCATTTTAGCCCGATTAAGCCATTTAAGCCATTTTAGCCCGATTAAGCCATTTTAGCCCCATTAAGCCATTTTAGCCCGATTAAGCCATTTTAGCCCGATTAAGCCATTTTAGCCCGATTAAGCCATTTTAGCCCGATTAAGCCATTTTAGCCCGATTAAGCCATTTTAGGCCGATTAAGCCATTTTAGCCCGATTAAGCCATTTTAGCCCGATTAAGCCATTTTAGCCCGATGAAGCCATTTTAGCCCGATTAAGCCATTTTAGCCCGATTAAGCCATTTTAGCCCGATTAAGCCATTTTAGCCCGATTAAGCATTTTAGCCCGATTAAGCCATTTTAGGCCGATTAAGCCATTTTAGCCCGATTAAGCCATTTAAGCCATTTTAGCCCGATTAAGCCATTTTAGCCCCATTAAGCCATTTTAGCCCGATTAAGCCATTTTAGCCCGATTAAGCCATTTTAGGCCGATTAAGCCATTTTAGCCCGATTAAGCCATTTAAGCCATTTTAGCCCGATTAAGCCATTTTAGCCCCATTAAGCCATTTTAGCCCCATTAAGCCATTTTAGCCCGATTAAGCCATTTAAGCCATTTTAGCCCGATAAAGCCATTTAAGCCCGATTAAGGCATTTTAGCCCTATTAAGCCATTTTAGCCCGATTAAGCCATTTTAGGCCGATTAAGCCATTTTAGCCCGATTAAGCCATTTTAGCCTGATTAAGCCATTTTAGCCCGATAAAGCCATTTTAGCCCGATTAAGCCATTTTAGCCCGATTAAGCCATTTTAGCCCGATTAAGCCATTTTAGCCTGATTAAGCCATTTTAGCCCGATTAAGCCATTTTAGGCCGATTTAGCCATTTTCGCCCGATTAAGCCATTTTAGCCATTTTAGCCCGATTAAGCCATTTTAGCCGGATAAAGCCATTTTAGCCCGATTAAGCCATTTTAGCCCGATTAAGCCATTTTAGCCCGATTAAGCCATTTTAGCCTGATTAAGCCATTTTAGCCCGATTAAGCCATTTTAGGCCGATTTAGCCATTTTCGCCCGATTAAGCCATTTTAGCCATTTTAGCCCGATAAAGCCATTTAAGCCCGATTAAGGCATTTTAGCCCGATTAAGCCATTTTAGCCCGATTAAGCCATTTAAGCCCGATTAAGCCATTTTAGCCCGATTAAGCCATTTTAGCCCGATTAAGCCATTTTAGCCCGATTAAGCCATTTTAGCCTGATTAAGCCATTTTAGCCCGATTAAGCCATTTTAGGCCGATTTAGCCATTTTCGCCCGATTAAGCCATTTTAGCCATTTTAGCCCGATAAAGCCATTTAAGCCCGATTAAGGCATTTTAGCCCGATTAAGCCATTTTAGCCCGATTAAGCCATTTAAGCCCGATTAAGCCATTTTAGCCCGATTAAGCCATTTTAGCCCAATTAAGCCATTTTAGCCCGATAAAGCCATTTAAGCCCGATTAAGGCATTTTAGCCCGATTAAGCCATTTTAGCCCGATTAAGCCATTTAAGCCCGATTAAGCCATTTTAGCCCGATTAAGCCATTTTAGCCCAATTAAGCCATTTTAGCCCGATAAAGCCATTTTAGCCTGATTAAGCCATTTTAGCCCGATAAAGCCATTTTAGCCCGATTAAGCCATTTTAGCCCGATTAAGCCATTTAAGCCATTTTAGCCCGATAAAGCCATTTTAGCCCGATTAAGCCATTTTAGCCCGATTAAGCCATTTTAGCCTGATTAAGCCATTTTAGCCCGATTAAGCCATTTTAGGCCGATTTAGCCATTTTCGCCCGATTAAGCCATTTTAGCCATTTTAGCCCGATAAAGCCATTTTAGCCCGATTAAGCCATTTAAGCCCGATTAAGCCATTTTAGCCAGATTAAGCCATTTAAGCCCGATTAAGCCATTTTAGCCCGATTAAGCCATTTTAGCCCAATTAAGCCATTTTAGCCCGATAAAGCCATTTTAGCCTGATTAAGCCATTTTAGCCCGATAAAGCCATTTTAGCCCGATTAAGCCATTTTAGCCCGATTAAGCCATTTAAGCCATTTTAGCCCGATAAAGCCATTTTAGCCCGATTAAGCCATTTTAGCCCGATTAAGCCATTTTAGCCCAATTAAGCCATTTTAGCCCGATGAAGCCATTTTAGCCCGATTAAGCCATTTTAGCCCGATAAAGCCATTTTAGCCTGATTAAGCCATTTTAGCCTGATTAAGCCATTTTAGCCCGATTAAGCCATTTTAGGCCGATTTAGCCATTTTCGCCCGATTAAGCCATTTTAGCCATTTTAGCCCGATAAAGCCATTTTAGCCCGATTAAGCCATTTAAGCCCGATTAAGCCATTTTAGCCAGATTAAGCCATTTAAGCCCGATTAAGCCATTTTAGCCCGATTAAGCCATTTTAGCCCAATTAAGCCATTTTAGCCCGATAAAGCCATTTTAGCCTGATTAAGCCATTTTAGCCCGATAAAGCCATTTTAGCCCGATTAAGCCATTTTAGCCCGATTAAGCCATTTAAGCCATTTTAGCCCGATAAAGCCATTTTAGCCCGATTAAGCCATTTTAGCCCGATTAAGCCATTTTAGCCCAATTAAGCCATTTTAGCCCGATGAAGCCATTTTAGCCCGATTAAGCCATTTTAGCCCGATAAAGCCATTTTAGCCTGATTAAGCCATTTTAGCCCGATAAAGCCATTTTAGCCCGATTAAGCCATTTTAGCCCGATTAAGCCATTTTAGCCATTTTAGCCCGATTAAGCCATTTTAGCCCGATTAAGCCATTTTAGCCCGATTAAGCCATTTTAGCCCGATTAAGCCATTTTAGCCTGATTAAGCCATTTTAGCCCGATTAAGCCATTTTAGCCCGATTAAGCCATTTTAGCCCGATTAAGCCATTTTAGCCCGATTAAGCCATTTTAGCCCGATTAAGCCATTTTAGACCGATTAAGCCATTTTAGCCCGATTAAGCCATTTAAGCCATTTTAGCCCGATTAAGCCATTTTAGCCCCATTAAGCCATTTTAGCCCGATTAAGCCATTTTAGCCCGATTAAGCCATTTTAGCCCGATTAAGCCATTTTAGCCCGATTAAGCCATTTTAGGCCGATTAAGCCATTTTAGCCCGATTAAGCCATTTTAGCCCCATTAAGCCATTTTAGCCCGATTAAGCCATTTTAGCCATTTTAGCCCGATTAAGCCATTTTAGCCCGATTAAGCCATTTTAGCCCGATTAAGCCATTTTAGCCATTTTAGCCCGATTAAGCCATTATAGCCTGATTAAGCCATTTTAGCCCGGTTAAGCCATTTTAGCCCGATTAAGCCATTTTAGCCCGATTAAACCATTTTAGCCCGATTAAGCCATTTTAGCCCGATTAAGCCATTTTAGCCTGATTAAGCCATTTTAGCCCGATTAAGCCATTTTATCCCGATTAAGCCATTTTAGCCTGATTAAGCCATTATAGCCTGATTAAGCCATTTTAGCCCGATTAAGCCATTTTAGCCTGATTAAGCCATTATAGCCCGATTAAGCCATTTTAGCCTGATTAAGCCATTTTAGCCTGATTAAGCCATTTTAGCCCGATTAAGCCATTTTAGCTGATTAAGCCATTTTAGCCCGATTAAGCCATTTTAGCCCAATTAAGCCATTTTAGCCTGATTAAGCCATTTTAGCCTGATTAAGCCATTTTAGCCTGATTAAGCCATTTTAGCCTGATTAAGCCATTTTAGCCCGATTAAGCCATTATAGCCTGATTAAGCCATTTTAGCCCGATTAAGCCATTTTAGCCTGATTAAGCCATTTTAGCCTGATTAAGCCATTTTAGCCCGATTAAGCCATTTTAGCCCGATTAAGCCATTTTAGCCTGATTCAGCCATTATAGCCTGATTAAGCCATTTTAGCCCGATTAAGCCATTTTAGCCTGATTAAGCCATTATAGCCCGATTAAGCCATTTTAGCCCGATTAAGCCATTTTAGCCCGATTAAGCCATTTTAGCCCGATTAAGCCATTTTAGCTGATTAAGCCATTTTAGCCCGATTAAGCCATTTTAGCCCGATTAAGCCATTTTAGCCCGATTAAGCCATTATAGCCTGATTAAGCCATTTTAGCCTGATTAAGCCATTTTAGCCTGATTAAGCCATTATAGCCCGATTAAGCCATTTTAGCCTGATTAAGCCATTTTAGCCTGATTAAGCCATTATAGCCCGATTAAGCCATTTTAGCCTGATTAAGCCATTTTAGCCCGATTAAGCCATTTTAGCCCGATTAAGCCATTTTAGCCCGATTAAGCCATTTTAGCCCGATTAAGCCATTTTAGCCCGATTAAGCCATTTTAGCCCGATTAAGCCATTTTATCCCGATTAAGCCATTTTAGCCCGATTAAGCCATTTTAGCCCGATTAAGCCATTTTAGGCCGATTAAGCCATTTTAGGCCGATTAAGCCATTTAAGCCATTTTAGCCCGATTACGCCATTTTAGCCCCATTAAGCCATTTTAGCCCGATTAAGCCATTTTAGCCCGATTAAGCCATTTTAGCCCGATAAAGCCATTTAAGCCCGATTAAGCCATTTTAGCCCGATTAAGCCATTTTAGCCCCATTAAGCCATTTTAGCCCGATTAAGCCATTTTAGGCCGATTAAGCCATTTTAGCCCGATTAAGCCATTTAGCCCGATTAAGCCATTTTAGCCCGATGAAGCCATTTTAGCCCGATTAAGCCATTTTAGCCCGATTAAGCCATTTTAGCCCGATTAAGCCATTTTAGCCTGATTAAGCCATTTTAGCCTGATTAAGCCAATTTATCCCGATTAAGCCATTTTAGCCTGATTAAGCCATTTTATCCCGATTAAGCCATTTTCGCCCGATTAAGCCATTATAGCCTGATTAAGCCATTTTAGCCCGATAAAGCCATTTTAGCCCGATTAAACCATTTTAGCCCGGTTAAGCCATTTTAGCCCGATTAAGCCATTTTAGCCCGATTAAGCCATTTTAGCCCGATTAAACCATTTTAGCCCGATTAAGCCATTTTAGCCCGATTAAGCCATTTTAGCCTGATTAAGCCATTTTAGCCCGATTAAGCCATTTTATCCCGATTAAGCCATTTTAGCCTGATTAAGCCATTATAGCCTGATTAAGCCATTTTATCCCGATTAAGCCATTTTAGCCTGATTAAGCCATTATAGCCCGATTAAGCCATTTTAGCCTGATTAAGCCATTTTAGCCTGATTAAGCCATTTTAGCCCGATTAAGCCATTTTAGCTGACGATTAAGCCATTTTAGCCTGATTAAGCCATTTTAGCCTGATTAAGCCATTTTAGCCTGATTAAGCCATTTTAGCCTGATTAAGCCATTTTAGCCCGATTAAGCCATTATAGCCTGATTAAGCCATTTTAGCCCGATTAAGCCATTTTAGCCTGATTAAGCCATTTTAGCCTGAATAAGCCATTTTAGCCCGATTAAGCCATTTTAGCCCGATTAAGCCATTTTAGCCTGATTCAGCCATTATAGCCTGATTAAGCCATTTTAGCCCGATTAAGCCATTTTAGCCTGATTAAGCCATTATAGCCCGATTAAGCCATTTTAGCCCGATTAAGCCATTTTAGCCCGATTAAGCCATTTTAGCCCGATGAAGCCATTTTAGCTGATTAAGCCATTTTAGCCCGATTAAGCCATTTTAGCCCGATTAAGCCATTTTAGCCCGATTAAGCCATTTTAGCCCGATTAAGCCATTTTAGCCCGATGAAGCCATTTTAGCCCGATTAAGCCATTTTAGCCTGATTAAGCCATTTTAGCCTGATTAAGCCATTTTAGCCTGACTAAGCCATTATAGCCCGATTAAGCCATTTTAGCCCGATTAAGCCATTTTAGCCTGATTAAGCCATTATAGCCCGATTAAGCCATTTTAGCCTGATTTAGCCATTTTAGCCCGATTAAGCCATTTTAGCCTGATTAAGCCATTTTAGCCCGATTAAGCCATTTTAGCCCGATTAAGCCATTTTAGCCCGATTAAGCCATTTTAGCCTGATTAAGCCATTTTAGCCCGATTAAGCCATTTTAGCCCGATTAAGCCATTTTAGCCTGATTAAGCCATTTTAGCCCGATTAAGCCATTTTAGCCCGTTTAAGCCATTATAGCCTGATTAAGCCATTTTAGCCTGATTAAGCCATTAAGCCATCCCGCTTCCGGTCCGGTATGAAGAGGACGCAGGCGTCACATGCTCGCCGCTTCTTCGACCGGGCCACTGTCAGTTGCTTTCTTTTTTGGTGGAAATAAAATATTGTTCGGGAAGTTCTTCCCAACAGTTGCAGAAATTCCCACAAATGTGTTGCACTTGTAGGCTGCTTTGCTTTCACCCTTCTGTCCAGTTCATCCCAAACCAGCTCGATGGGGTTTAAGTCTCGAGACTGTGCTGGCCATTCCATGATTTGAAGCCTACCATCTTGTTCTTTTCCTCGAATGTAGTTTTGACATATTGTAGGTCTTTCCTTTAGAGAAAATGCAAAGAAAGCCAGGGTGTCAGTGAGTACAGTTTCCTACACCATCAAAAGGCACTTGGAAACTGGACGAAACTCTGACAGGAAGAGGTCTGGCAGACCCAAAGCCACAACACAATCAGAAGACAAGTTTCTGAGAGTCAACAGCTTGCGGGATAGGCGGCTCACAGGACAACAGCTTCAAGCACAGCCTAACACTGGTCGAAGTAAGCAAGTCTCAGTTTCAAATGTGAAGAGAAGACTTCGAGCTGCAGGTTTGACAGGTCGAGTGGCAGTAAGAAAGCCATTGATAAGATGACAAAATAAGAAAAAGAGGCTTGCCTGGGCCATGAAGCACCACCAGTGGATTACTGAAGACTGGAAGAAGGTCTTATGGACCGATGAATCAAAATGTGTTGGTTTGGTTGGTTTGGTGAATGTGTTCGTTTGGCGGATGTGTTCGTTTGGCGCATGTGTTCGTTTGGCGCATGTGTTCGTTTGGCGGATGTGTTAGTTTGGCGCATGTGTTTGTTTTGTGGATGTGTTCGTTTTGTGGATGTGTTAGTTTTGTGGATGTGTTGGTTTGGTGAATGTGTTTGTTAGGCAGATGTGTTTGTTTGGCGGATGTGTTGGTTTGGTGGATGTGTTTGTTTGGCGGATGTGTTTGTTTGGCGGATGTGTTTGTTTGGCGGATGTGTGTGTGTTTGTTTGGCGGATGTGTTTGTTTAGCGGATGTGTTCATTTGGCGCATGTGTTTGTTTGGCGGATGTGTTAGTTTGGCGCATGTGTTTGTTTGGCGGATGTGTTTGTTTGGCGCATGTGTTTGTTTGGCGGATGTGTTAGTTTGGTGCATGTGTTTGTTTGGCAGATGTGTTAGTTTGGCGGATGTGTGAATTTGGCGCTTGTGTTAGTTTGGCGGATGTGTTCGTTTGGCGGATGTGTTTGTTTGGCGGATGTGTTTGTTTGGCGTTGTTCTGTTTGGCATTGTTCTGTTTGGCGTTGTTCTGTTGGCGTTGTTCTGATTGGCATTGTTCTGTTTGGCGTTGTTCTGTTGGCATTGTTCTGTTGGCGTTGTTCCGTTTGGTGTTGTTCCGTTTGGCGTTGTTCCGTTTGGCGTTGTTCCGTTTGGCGTTGTTCCGTTTGGCGTTGTTCCGTTTGGCGTTGTTCCGTTTGGCATTGTTCCATTTGGCGTTGTTCCGTTTGGCTTTGTTCCGTTTGGCGTTGTTCCATTTGGCGTTGTTCCGTTTGGTGTTGTTCCGTTTGCCGTTGTTCCGTTTGGCGTTGTTCCGTTTGGCGTTGTTCCGTTTGGCGTTGTTCCGTTTGGCGTTGTTCCGTTTGGCGTTGTTCCGTTTGGCTTTGTTCCGTTTGGCATTGTTCTATTTTACCTACCATTACTTAAAAGCAGGTCGCTAGTTTGAGGACAAGCGCCGGTGACGTCAGAAGGCGGGAAAGACCACAAAGAAGGGATGGTCTGATTGGTAACGCGAGAGAATTGACGTCAGACCACGGGGGACAAAATGTCTCGTTCGTGGGCTTTCTGGGGCTTCGGTATGTTCGGTCGTCGGCTTCCCTGGTCGTGTTCCCTGCGTGCTTACCTGGTTCGGTCGTCGTCGTCTTCTTCCCTGCATTCCTCCCGGCGTTCTTCCCTGGTGGTTCGTCTTCTTCCCTGGGTTATTGTCGTGGTGCTTGGAGCGGTGCTTGGTGTTTGGAGCGGTGCTCGGAGCGAGGCGTGGTGCTGTGAGCGAACGGGACCTCGCGTGCGACTGACATGGGGCAAGCCAGGCGTGCCGCTGAGCGGGTCGCTCGGGGCCTCGCAGAGCGTGAGTGAGGCGGACGGAGGCCTGCTTCGCACAAGCGCCGGAGCCTGGGCAATTCCTGATGGACACATCCAGCCAGACACAGATAGGCTCGCACCCACAAACACGCACAACACGACGATTTCTTTATTTAATTTATCCCCCCCGCCCTGTGCTGTTGTTGAAGTGAGTTGTGGGGACATCCCGATTTCGGACATTTATTTACCGGCGCGTTATTTTCCTGTCCCACTATTTATTAGTCCCCTACCGGTGTACACTGGAGGGGAGTATAGGTTTGCATTCCGTCCCTCCGTCTGTCCGTCCGTCACGCAAAGAACAGTTTTCTGGACTTTTTTTCTAAACTCTTAATGCTAATGATTTCAAACTTGGTACATGGTTTCCTCATGATAAGTTACAGATCAAGTTCGAACTTCACGACGTTTCGATCATTTTTGACAAAGTTATGGCACTTTGAACTTTGGTAATTTCCCCAACAGTTTTCCGGACGACAGACTGCCGGTAGGGGACATGTATTGCAGCGCAATACTCAGAATGCTTGTTGTAAATAAATCCTTGTATTATTTTATTTTCTATTCAAAATACTGTGGTTGTGTGAATTCATTCCCTGCGGGATCGAGGGCTGCCGTTGGGGCGTCAGGTAAGAGCTTGCTGCTTATTCCTCTGCCTTCTTCCTCCCGTGCTTTTATATTCGAATCCGTCATTGATCGTCGCCTCCATTTAAGTCCATTTGAGTCATCCGCGATCCTACGGTATTAACCGAGGGATTCGCGCGACAATATGATAGTTAATAGATCATACCATGAGAACACTCACCATGTTCACATCTGATTACCATAGCAACTCTGAGAAGATACCATATCACTGTGAAAGGGAAGAATGCCATGGATATTTTATGTTTGTCATGCATTGCAACTTGGTTGTCTCTCACGGGTCTTCACTTTATATGGTCGTATGGGGGGAACAGAGCAAAGGAGAGACACAACAATCATTCAAATGCTTCGAACGTTTTTATTTCTTTGATTTTATTTTTGCTGCAATCATGTCTTCAAATTAAAACTGTTTCTGATTGGTATCCTTAGCATTAATTTAAGGGTAAGAACACAACTTCAAAGTTGTCAAAGCAGCTCCATTGCAATTGGCTTACACTTGGTAGTTTGTCTTTGCCTTCCCTACACTAGTCAGGGCAAGGATTTGTCATTTGTTCAGGTTACTGGTATTGACAAATTCAGTGTTCACAATTTCCCAGCAGTTGTTAACATGCTCATAAAAATATTATGAGCCTATATTATTGATAAAAGTTACATGCAATTGGCAGATATACACTTCCAGTCAAAAGTTTTAGAACACTGCAATTTTTCCAGTTTTTATTGAAATTTACGCAGTTTAATGTCTCAATGTACTCTGAAATTAAGCATAGAACAAATAAACAATTGGAGATAAAAACAAACAAAGAATCATTTTGTTTAACGAAATTTCATTTAAATTTTTGACTCGGCAAAGTAGCCACCTTTTGCAGATATAACCGCCGAACACACTCATGGCATTCTTTCTACAATGGAAATAAAATATTGTTCGGGAAGTTCTTCCCAACAGTTGCAGAAATTCCCACAAATGTGTTGCACTTGTAGGCTGCTTTGCTTTCACCCATCTGTCCAGTTCATCCCAAACCAGCTCGATGGGGTTTAAGTCTCGAGACTGTGCTGGCCATTCCATGATTTGAAGCCTACCATCTTGTTCTTTTCCTCGAATGTAGTTTTGACATATTGTAGGTCTTTCCTTTAGAGAAAATGCAAAGAAAGCCAGGGTGTCAGTGAGTACAGTTTCCTACACCATCAAAAGGCACTTGGAAACTGGACGAAACTCTGACAGGAAGAGGTCTGGCAGACCCAAAGCCACAACAGAATCAGAAGACAAGTTTCTGAGAGTCAACAGCTTGCGGGATAGGCGGCTCACAGGACAACAGCTTCAAGCACAGCCTAACACTGGTCGAAGTAAGCAAGTCTCAGTTTCAAATGTGAAGAGAAGACTTCGAGCTGCAGGTTTGACAGGTCGAGTGGCAGTAAGAAAGCCATTGATAAGATGACAAAATAAGAAAAAGAGGCTTGCCTGGGCCATGAAGCACCACCAGTGGATTACTGAAGACTGGAAGAAGGTCTTATGGACCGATGAATCAAAATTTGAAATCTTTGGTTCATCACGCAGGGTTTTTGTACACCGTCAAGTACCGGTAGGTGAAAGGATGGTTCCTCAGTGTTTGACACCAACTGTCAAACATGGAGGAGGAAGTGTGATGGTTTGGGGCTCTTTTGCTGGATCCAGAGTCGGCGACTTGTACAGAGTGACTGGCACCTTGAACCAAAAGGGCTACCACAGCATTTTGCAGCACCATGCAATACCCTCGTAGTAGGGGATAAATGGGGGTTCTGGGACACATCCAATTTAACATTGGAGTCAATGGGGAATGGGCTAAAAATCTTAATAATTCACTGGTTTTTTTCACCCTCTTTTTGCCAATCTACAAATATTAAATCCTCAATCGACCAAGTCAATGGGGAAAATTAACTACCCCCATTTTTCATTATACTCATACAGAGACCCAATAATTTAATTTTCTTGAAAGCAGAATCACCATCATGAGCTAAGATTGCATCATTTTCAGCTAAGGTTTACCAGGCTTGTCCAGGCATGCCCAGGGAATTTCCACAGGAAATTACTCACACCAACCTTCCTTATATAAAGGGTTCCAGTGCAGGCTTTTTTTAAACAGACTTCCTGCTTCTCTGGAGAATGGAGTACTCTGCCGAGATGGAATGGGATGATTGTTGCGTGAGTCCTACTACCTGTGTGGAGCTCAACCTTCAGATTGATGGACTGGATTCAAACCTTTTATTAATGGAGAAAGAAAGAACAAGAACCACCTTTAGAGGCCATTTTTCCCTGCAGAGCAGGGGTTGGCCTTTCTCGGGCACCATGGTCCCCTTTTTGAAGCAGTGTTTTACGGCCAGATGCCACCAACCATGTTAGTCGACTCTTGCGACACACAGGGAATTACCAGTGAACTGGTGCTCAATTTGCCGACCTCGGAAGGATGACAGGCTGCGTCAACCCCCCTGGTGTTAATTCAGCGATCAGCCGGGATTCAAACCAAGGATCCTAGGATCCCGAGCCGGCACCCTAACCACTAAGCCAACACCAGGCTTTTATTAATGGAGGTAAGAGTTAATTTTTTTTACAAAGTTTGATTTATACAAATAATAATATTGTAATAAATTAATGCATTGTTATTTTCTCTCACAGGAAATTGTATCTGAGATGCAATATGAAAATACAACTTTTGCCACACCCTGGGGTGAAATGATCGATGTGTTTGAAGACCATGTGAGCAACCATGACCAACAGAATGAGTTCTACCCTGATGACCCACCCAGAGTTATACCTTGGAGATGCTACCTGTGTGGAGCTCAACTTTCAGATTGATGGACTGGACTCGAACCTCCTATTAATGGAGGTAAGTTTGTTTGTTTATTTAATTATGTAATTATTTAATTATTTAATTATTTAAATTTTTTTTACAAAGTTTGATTTATACAAATAATAATATTATAATAAATTAATACATTGTTATTTTCTCTCACAGGAAATTGTATCTGAGATACAAAATGAAAGTACTGCTTTTAACATAAGTTGGGGTGAATTTATTCATTTGTTTGAAGACATTTTGACCAACCAAGACCCACAGAATGAGTTCTACTTTAAAAATCCATTGAAAGAGTTTTACCTTGGAGGCTCTTTGGATTCTAAAGCAATGAACAATGTTCTTTGTTTAATGACGTCTGATTTAAGGTAAGTTCAGTTGATTAAAAAGAAATTAAATTATATATGTTATTTAATTCAATATTAGAGAATTTTTTATTTTTTTTTTTACATATATTTCAGCAATATCAAGAGAGTTCGAGGAAGAAAATGCTTGAAATTTTGAATGTGAGGGTTAGGGTTGGGTTGGGGTTGGGTTAGGGTTAGGGTTGGGGTTGAAATTTTGAATGTGAGGGTTGGGGTTGGGTTAGGGTTGGGTTAGGGTTGGGTTGGGTGAGGGTTGGGTTGGGTTTGGGTTGGGGTTGGGGTTGGGGTTAGGTTAGGGTTTGTATATTATTATGACTCACTCACACACACACCAACAAACAAAATTGTGTGCAGAAGTTAAGCCCCAACTGAAAAGTTGAGGGATTCTGTGTTTGGGGTTCACAGATCTCAAGAACGTATCCCCATTACATTTTATTATTTATTTATTATTTTTAATACCCCCTTGAGTGTCCATATGTGGAAGATTGTGAAGCACCAGCCCATTGCTTTCAAATCTGCTTATTTGTGTCTTTTGTAATTCTTGTGAATAAAATGATCCCAAGATTTCTTCCCCATTCAAATGATATAATTTGTATGTCCAAGGGACTGTATCCATTACATCAACGATTTTAAATAATTCATTAGTCCATCTCTTTGTATAACCTTTCTCAAAATGACTTTTCCATCTGTATATTCTTACAATATCACCAACTTTGAACTTGGGTTTTCTCAAATTAATCTTCTTTTCATATTCTAATTTTGTAAATATTTCCGATGGTTTTGATTTTGTTGATGAATGAACTGTATTATTGTAATTATCTACAATATCCTGAATTAAAGATATCCACTGTTGAGAACCGAGTTGTGTGAATTTTTTATATAGTCTCTCTTTCAAAGTGCGATTAAAACGCTCAATAACAACTGCCTTCCCTTCATTAAAGGTGCTGTATAATTTAATGCCATTATCTTTAAGAAATTTTATGAATATTTTGTTATAGAATTCTGTTCTCTCATCAGTCCATAACTTCTTTGGTTTCCTTTTGCCTTTACTAAATATTCCACTGAAAGCTAACATAAGAGTATTACCCCTTTTGTTTTTCAAAGGAACAACCCAAGTATATTTACTCCTCAAATCAATAACGGTTAAAGCATACTTGTATCCCTTATCATTATTTAATTCAATTAAATCAGCGGACCAGATGTGGCCTTTAGAATAAACCTTCCTTCTTTTAAACTTTGTGATTACTGGTCTATGTAATTCATTAGCTAAAAGCTCCTCAGTCTTGATGTCATCATCAGAGCTTCATAGTTTTTTGAGGGTGAAACACCTGGAATATCAACCCCAAGTCCCAACCTCAATTTAGCACTTATCAATTTTTTCACGATAAACCTGTCAACTTTCTCTCTCAGCGTTGGATTTTGTATCAAAGACAAATTATATAACATTTCTCTGTCGGCTTTATGTTTTTCATCCAACGTCGTGCTATTCCCATAAGCAATATCATGCTTCATACACACTTCATCAACCCTATTTAGAGGTTTAGACCAAGGTTTAGGATTGTCAGCCTCATCTAATCTTTTATCCAAGTTTGTTCCTGGACCACAGAAAGAATACCCTGATAGGTGTAACTCAGATTTTGAGAAGGACTTTTTTTTCTTTTCTTTTTTTTTGGATACTGAATCGAGGCTCGTGAAAGAGCTGACATTTACTTCACAAACAAATCAACCAGACAAACAAAATATATAAAAAGAGGGAGCAGAAGACGAAGGGGAAGCACACAAACACTTGAAAGCACACAACATTTAAGAGCAGGGAGATGTGTGGGAGGGAGAGGGCTTGGGGGGAGGAGGCGTGAGAAGGGGGGGGGGTGGGAGAAATATATAACACAAGGACACCAAGGAGTTCCAGGACAGAAGTTGGTATTTCAAAAAAGTGGAATTGGGGTGACATTAGTGGGGATAGAAAAGATCAAGGTTTTGGACGGGGGAAGATAAGAGATGGTGGTGAACAGCTGTTTTAAAGACCTGGAGGGCGGAGTGGGATTGAAGAGAGTGAGGGAGTTTGTTCCAGGCAGGAGAAAAGAGGAATGAAGGAGTGAAGGTGAGCAGAGAGTCTTGATTTTGGCAGTTTAACCATAAGAGGGTTGCAGGCAGATCTTGTGCGACCTGTAGGAATATTTGCGGGACAGAGCCCAGAGAGAGCTGGGGGGGCAAGGCCAGAGAGGAGTCGGTAGAAGACGGAAAGACCACCAACCTGCCTGCGGTGAGTGAGTGAGAGGCCCTTGGAGTTAGCTTCATCGCGGGAGATTCCAATGATTCTGAAGTCTTTGGTTTCAACAGCGTGAAGACGAGCTAGGTGTGAGGCAGGAGCACCAGCCCAGAGGGGAGAGCAGTATTCCATTGAGCTGTGGATGAAAGCCTTGTATGTGGTGAGGAGCTCAGGTGTGCCAAGGAAGGACTTCACACGACGGAGGATGCCCAGTCGGCGACTGGCTTTGGAGGCCAGATTTGAAATGTGGTTTTCCCAGGAAAGATCATGGCAGTTAATGAGACCCAAAAGCTTGAGTGACAGAACTTCTTGGAGAGGATTATTCAGAAAGTGGATGGGAGGGTTGTCCAGTCGGTCTTTTCGGAGAGACATCGTAAGAGTGTGAGATTTGTCAGGATTGAAAGACATGTTCCACTTGTTTGCCCAGTCTGTGATTTTGTCCAGGTCTGCAGAGAGTGAGGAGGCTGCAGACTGCCGATCTGAGTGACGAAGAATGGAGCGACAGAGAGTAGAGTCATCAGCAAAGATATAGAGAGGATTTTCAAGAGAGTCAGAGAGATCATTGATGAAGACCAGAAAAAGCACAGGGCCCAGAACACTGCCTTGGGGAACTCCAGCCTGAACCGGAAGAGGAGATGAGAGAAACCCATTCAGGGCCACACGTTGACTACGACTAGAGAGGAAGTCCGCCAGCCATGCATAGAGATTTCCATGGATACCAAAAGAGGAGAGTTTGGTAAGCAGAGCTGGGTGCCAGACCGTATCGAAGACATGTGATATGTCAAGGGAGACAGCACTAATTTCCTGTTTGGCATTGAGGACCTCCATCCATTGTTGAGAAAGCAGAAGCAGCATGTCCAGAGTAGAGTGACCAGGTCTGAAACAAAATTGATGATCAGAGATCAAGCCATTGGAGAAGAGGAAAGATTTCATATCTGAAGCAATGATGGATTCCATGACTTTGCTGATAATTGGGAGAAGGCTGATTGGTCTGTAGTTGCTGGGATCTGTTTTTGCACCTTTTTGTGCAAAGTGGTGATGTTGGCAGATTTCCAAGCAGATGGCAGATGACCTTGAGCAAAAGAGAGGGTGAAGAGAACAGATAGAGGGAGTGAAAGAGCGGAAGAACAGGATTTTAGGACCCGTGGGCTGATGCCGTCAGGTCCAGTTGCAGAATCAGAGTCGAGGGTTGACAGAAACTTTTCCACCTTGTCAGGAGGAAAGGACACAGAGTCCAGGAGCAGCTGGGTACGACTGGGTACGGTGGGTACAGAGAGGGATGGGTTTGGGACACAAGATTTAGAGGCAAACACAGAGTTGAGGCATTCAGCTTTTTCACGTGCAGAGTCAGCCGTGTGGCCGTTTGAGGTGAGGGAGGGGATGGAGGGGGAACAAACACCAGAAACAGATTTGACCAGACGCCACCAGGTTTTGGAAGAGGGAGACAGATAAGAGAGTTCTGTCCTGAGAACGGAGAGATATTGTTTCCTGGCTCTCCTGAGGGTGGACACACACTTGTTTTGGGCTTTGTGAAAGGAAATGAGATTTCCTTCTGTTGGATTTGCTTTCCAGGAGACGAAAACAAGTTGTTTCTGGGCAATAGCCTCACCACAAGATTCCGTGTACCATGGACGGGAGGAAGGGTATGACAACTGAAGACGAGACGGGATAAATCTGTGCATGAGAGAGAGCAATTTACTTTGGAAGAATTCCCAGGATGAGTTGATGTCAGAGGCGGTAGAGATGGGAGACCAGTCCAGATGATTGATGGCTGCTTGAAGACCATGCCAGTTGGCCTGAGTGAAATGCCAGACGTTTATAAATTGATGAACAATGCTGTATTTGGAAAGACAATGGAAAATGTTAGGAATAGACAAAACACAAGACTTGCTACATCTTGGAAACAAGCAACAAAATTAATAATTAATAGACCCAGTTTTCCAAGAGCAGAGGTCTTTTCAGAAAACTTTTGTGCTATCCATTTGGTTAAAGAAAGTATTGAAATGGATGAGCCTATTTATATTGGAACATCAATTCTTGACTTGTCAAAGTCATTAATGTATGATTACTTTTACAATAACTTAAGGAAGAAATATCAAAATGATGTTAATCTACTTTATATGGATACAGATACTTTTATTTTGAAAATTGAAACAGAAGATGTTTATTCAGATATGATTGATGATATTGATATATATGATACAAGTAATTACAAGCCAGGTGATAAGTTGTTTTCTTCAAAGAATAAAAAGGTTATTGGAAAGTTTAATGATGAATTGGGGGGTAAGGTAATGTGTGAATTTATAGGATTGAGGTCTAAAGCTTATGCATATAAATATCTTGATAATAATATTGAAAAGAGTGATAAAATGTTAAAAGGAATAAAGAAAAATGTTATAAAAGAAACAATAAACTTTGAAAATTATTATAATTGTTTGAATTTAAAGAAAGAAGAGTTCAGAAAAATGAATACGATAAGAAGTTATAAACATCAATTATATACAGAGGAGGTGAATAAGAAGGCATTAGGAGCTTTTGATGATAAGAGGTTTATTTTGGAAATGGAATTTATAGTGTTCCTTATGTGTATATAAGTATTAAGATAAATATATAAGTATAAGTGATGAGATAAATATATAAGTATAAGTGATAAGATAAATATATAAGTATAAGTGATAAGATAAATATATAAGTGATGAGAGAAATATATAAATATAAGTGATAAGATAAATATATGTGATAAGATAAAAAGGGGGGTTAGGGATTTTAACAGGCTCCCGCCACCATTTTTACTAATATATAAATGATAGAAACAAGCATTAACCAAACCAAAGAGTGGAGGTATATACAGCCTTGGTATATAAATGGAAAACATCATAAATGTGAGAAATATCAAATAAGTATTATTGAAGAAATAACAGGGGTAAGAGTAGATAAAACAAATAAGCGAATACATTTAAATACAAATAAGTTAGAGGCTCTAAGGGGCAACATCCTTGAGTGGACTGAAGACTTTAATGGTTGTCAAGGGATTGAGGGGAAAATAATTTACTACAATCTCAAAATGGTATGTGGTTCAGGAGATACTCAAACAAGAACATTAAAAGAGGTCCATTATTTCATCTCTGCTCAACAAAGATACTTGTACCAAGAACCAAGTTCCAACATATTGTTTGTTAATATACTTGATGGTGATGAGTGTTGTAAGAAAATTAAATTATTCCTTAAAATAAAACAAACAAATATTCGTCGGGTCTCTGCATGAGTATAATGAAAAATTGGGAGAGTTAATTTTCTCCATTGACTTGGTCGATTGAGGATTTAATATTTGTAGATTGGCAAAAAGAGGGTGAAAAAAACATTGAATTATTACGTTTTTTAGCCCATTCCCCATTGACTCCAATGTTAAATTGGATGTGTCCCAGAACCAACACAACAAAATTTATCCCCTACTTAGTAAAAAGCTTAGTAAAAAGTGGACGCAATTTTTTGAGAAAAGGGGGTGTAATTTTATGAGAGAGGGGGTGTGAGTCAATAAGTTTCCTTAATTTTCCCCATTGACTCCAATGTTAAATTGGATGTGTTCCATAACCCCCATTTATCCCCAACTCCTCTGGTATACGGCTGGTTGGTCAGAGGTTCATCCTACACCTGAAACACACCTCCAGGCTATGTCAAAGCTACCTTCAAGGAAAAGAACAAGACGGTAGGCTTCAAATCATGGAATGGCCAGCACAGTCTCCAGACTTAAACCCCATCGAGCTGGTTTGGGATGAACTGGACAGAAGGTTGAAAGCAAAGCAACCTACAAGTGCAACACATTTGTGGGAACTTCTACAACAGTGTTGGGAAGAACTTCCCTATCAATATTTGATTTCCATTGTAGAAAGAATGCCACGAGTGTGTTCGGTGGTTATATCTGCAAAAGGTGGCTACTTTGCTGAGTCAAAAATTTTAATTAACTTTTGTTAAACAAAATGATTCTATGATTTCTTTTTTATCTCCAATTGTTTATTTGTTCTGTGTTTAATTTCAGAGTACATTGAGACATTAAACTGCGTAAATTTCAATAAAAACTGGAAAAATTGAGGTGTTCTAAAACTTTGGATTCGTAGTGTAGATAGGCCAACATATATATACAGCAATTTCCCAGTATTTTCCCATCAGATCAGCAAAGGCTCCAATTCGCTAAACTTGTCTGGAAGGAAGACATATCCAGTGTGGTCTTACATTGAGGATACCATGTGATATTAGTTGGGTTTGAACCCAGCTTAGTCTGGAACAGTCCCTGATGACCGGATTTGGTGAACAGGCACTACTTTGGACTACTACCTCCTCCATTCGGCCTTCAGGATGTCTGTTGAATAAGACAAGCACGTCGAATAGTTGCCTCTGCACTAAGAGCGGAGTGTGAGGTGCATTTGTTGCCTTTTTCAGCACCAGCCTGTTTCTTCTCTCCACCTTCAATCCCCTTTGCTTTGCATGTGTTCTTACTTGTGTCACTGTGGCCTATTTTGCCATTTTTAAACTCAGCTGCAATACTTCTCAATGGCTGTGAACTTGCTTCTTCGTCTTGCAGTCTGTCGCTGCTGGATTTGACGCCGTCCCCTTTAGTGCTTGTTGCGCTATCAGTCGGACCAGTGGAATTGTCACCAGGGTGGTCGTCAATCCTTTTATGTGTGTCATTATCCACTTTGCCTTCTGTGACGATGTCCATGACTTCTGCGTCTCTTTGTTTGTTGACTTTGCTTCTTTCTGTTGTGGAGGAGAGGTCATCACAAATTGGATTTCCCTTGAGCATCATAAAAAGGCAAGGACGGGTGGCCAGCACCTCCAGTGTATCACGAGGAAGTGACATCAGCTGATTCAAGTCAAAGTTGGCGATGGTCTCCACAGATGTGCCTATTTGGGCAAGCGTGTTGGCAAGGAGTGAAGTCAACTTGTTCTCGGCGAAGCTCACCTCTTCCAGCTGTGTTAGATTCTGCAAAAGGCCTGGTGGAAGACTCTCAAGGTGGTTGCCATCCATCCGCAGTTCTGCACTCAGCCATAAAAAGGAAGTGGGTAAACAAAATAAATTTCAATCAAGTTGTATGTATAGTATTTTTACCTAATGACTTGAATGTGATGTACACGTTTTGACTCAGGTAGGTATGAGCTGCATTTGCAAATTTTCATAATACCAAGCTGTCATATACTGAATGTATAAATGTACACAAAGATAAGGATATTGGACTCTGTTTTTACAATAAAAAATGGAAAATCATCACAAATATAGTGGCGTCATCTCACGTACATATTGTAAAGAAAATGCTTGATGGAAGGGGGTAAATTATTATGGAGTAGTCATTTATTTATTTAATATATGTTCAGATTAGATGTTGTGTCACATCCCCAATTAGCACGGCCAGAGACTGATTGTTTAGCAGTTCCTTTTCATCCCTCTCATCTCTCTGTAATTTCACTTTTACACGTTTATCATTTCTCTGATTATTCAACAAGGACAGTGGTTGAGATGGGATTCTACCATACAGACCGATACATCATTGAAGAAACTCCTCTATGTATGGACACCGGAACTGCTGTCATTCCACATCAACGCTATCCATGACCAACTCCCTTCCCCAGCCAAAGTAAGATTGTGGGGCAAAACCTACCTTGGACTGTGTCAACTGTGCCATCATCACCATTGCACACTGCTCCACACATCTTAAATGGGTGCAGCTACTCACTCCAAAATGGAAGTTACAACTGGTGCCATGACCAAATCCTAAGAGCGATTTCTGGCCTGGCCTGGCTCCTTATATCGAAGATGCAAATAAGACCAGTATGGTATCAAATCCAAACTCCATTCCCACCATCGCATTTTCTACAGCTGATGGTACATCCTACAGGAACCCAGCCCTGCCACTTCCACAGGTAGAAACACAGGACATCCTACAGAAGGCTAATGATTGAATGTCTCTGATGGATGAAGACCATAAGCCAATAGTGTTCCCTCCACAAATTACGGAAACTGCTAAACGGCCTGATATCACCATCTATTTGGCAGTAACTAAGAACGTCATCATTATTGAATTTACAGTCCCGATGGAGGAGAACCTGTCCAATGCATATGCCAGAAAGAAAGGCAAATACCAAGACCTGGTAGCTGATTGTGAACATAGAGGATGGTCTGTAACTACTTTCCAGTATAAATCGGAAGTAGAGGATTTTACAATACATCTTTCAGCAAATGCCTTGCCCTTTTTGGCATTCCAAAAGGAAAGAGGAAGATTATTATGGATACTGAATCCAAAACGGCCCTCAGAGTAAGCTACAGTACATTCAGAAAGTATTCAGACCCTTCACTTTTTTCACATTTTGTTATGTTGCAGCCTTATACTGAAATGGTTTAAATTCATTTTTTCCCTCATCAATCTACACTCAATACACCATAATGACAAAGAGAAAACAGGATTTTAGAAAGTTTTGCAAATTTATTAAAAAGAAGAAACTGAAATATCACATTGACATAAGTATTCATACCCTTTGCTATGACACTTGAAATTTAGCTCAGGTGCCTCCCATTTCTCTTGATCATCTTTAAGATGTTTCTACACCTTGATTGAAGTCCACCTGTGGTAAATTCAATTGACTGGACATGATTTGGAAAGGCACACACCTGTCTATATAAGGTCTCACAGCTGACAATGCATATCAGAGCAAAAAGCAAGCCATGAGGTGGAAGGAACTGCCTGCAGAGCTCATAGACAGGATTGTGTCGAGGCACAGATCTGGGGGAGCCTACAAAATATTTCTGCTGTATTGAAGGTTCCCAAGAGCACAGTGGCCTCCATAATTCTTAAATGGAAGAAGTTTGGAACAACCAGGACTCTTCCTAGAGCTGGCCGTCCGGCCAAACTGAGCAATCGGGGGAGAAGGGCCTTGGTAAGAGAGGTGACCAAGAACCCGATGGTCACTCTGGCTGAGCTCCAGAGATCCTGTGTGGAGATGGGAGAAACTTCCAGAAGGACAACCATCACTGCAACACTCCACCGATCTGGGCTGCCAAGCTCCACCGATCTGAGATCTGGGAATCAGTCCCTGCCAAGCCTCTGCGTCGTTGGCAGAGTGGCCAGATGGAAGTCAAACAGTTCAATCTCGGTTTCATCAGACCACAGAATCTTGTTTCTCACAGTCTGAGAGTCCTTTAGGTGCTTTTTTGCAAACTCCAAGCGGGCTTTCATGTGTCTTTCACTGAGGAGAGGCTTGGCATGGACTGGAAGACATGGAAAGATAGAGGGAACAATGAATGGATCCAAATACAGGAAAATCCTTGAGGGGAAACTGCTTCAGAGTGCAAAAGACCTGAGACTGCGGCGAAGATTTACGTTCTAACAGGACAATGACCCCAAGCATACAGCCAAAGGAACACTGGAATGGCTTCATAACAAGAACGTAAAAGTCCTTGAGTGGCCCAGCCAAAGCCCAGACTTCAATCCCATTGAGAATCTGTGGAAAGACTTGAAGATTGCTGTTCATCGACGCTCCCCATTCAACTTGACAGAGCCTGTGCAAATCTGCAAGGAAGAATGAGAGAAACTCCCAAAATCTAGTTGTAAAGGGCGGAGAAATAATCACGAAACGTGACGAAGTCACCCAGAAGCAAAAGCCCGCCCCCTCGCATCTTCACCAACATAGTCCAGGCCCGAAACCGCTCATAGAACTCACAGAGGAAAACACTAAGGGTTTGGGCGCCCAAACGGCTATCTCGAGAACCACGTAACTGCGGAAGCTCAAACCGGGCTTGAAACGTGCGCATCCGAATATTATACAACATAACTCTTTTTCGGTTCGATTCGGCCAAGGAATAGCACAGATAATTGCAATTAAGTGAGCCGTGACGTCACGGATCGCGCCGGCGGTAATGATATGATAATTTATGCAGCACGACATGGTCCTCACGTCACACAAGACGCCTTTGCGGCGCAAAACAAAACATTTCCCGGTCGCCATTACTATCCTTTTGAGCGCACGGTTCAGCCCTTCAAGAAAAAGTTTATTTTGTAAAAATCGAGCCACGCGTTCAAAAGATATGACCGGTTTTGTTCGCCGGCACGTCGGTGCTCGAATCGGCTCGCGGTAAAATCCAACACGTCCTTCGTCGGGTCCGTCTGAGACAACCACCGCGCCTAGAACGCTGGGACCGGTCTCAAAAGTTAGGTCTGGATCATATCTCGAAACGCTGGAAGCTGCACCTCTCTGTGATAATCTTGTGGACCATGACAGGAGATCGTGCGACAGCTTCGCATACGCTTCCAGCGCTTCCGCATTTTACCATTCGTGAACACCGTTCGCCCCGCCCATCAAAGCGCGTACGTAAGTTACGTAAGCGTGCACACGTGACCTTGCGCTCCAGCGCGACCATTTGCGCATGCGCAAATATCCATCCACATATTACGTACGCGTGCACACGTGACCTTGCGCTCCAGCGCTACCATTTGCGCATGCGCGATATTTTCAGCGTTAAATGGTCAAGTGCTTCGGCAAACGACTGTCGCACCACCTGCGCATGCGCAGGGTTGACGGGATTGACGCATTAGAACGTTTGGTGCTGTGCGAGAAGGAAATGGCTGTCATGGTCACAAGTGGTCTCGAAATTTGCGCATTTAAATGCCCTACACGATGCCCTTTATTTCGTCACAATCCATCCAGCGGATCTGAAGTTATATGAAGAAATTCATTTACGTCGTGACGTCATCGCGCGATTGTCGAATGCAGACGTCTTTTCGGAAATTAAATAAAGATGGAAATTCGAAATGAATCATGTCCGCGATCTGCGCATGCGCGGTTTTCTCAGCCGCTTTTCAGTGGCATCGCAGTGCAGCCCATCTGCGCATGCGCCAGCTATTGAAAATTGGGTCGCCACGTCAAAATCCAAGATGGCCGCCACCATATATATGTCTGACCTTGCAACCTGCATATCTTGAGATATAAGCGAAGTAGAAACTTCTAACTTGGTGTGTGCGTGTATCTAGGCACAAGGAAGAAGGCTATCGTAAATTGGGTCGCCACGTCAAAATCCAAGATGGCCGCCACCATATCTATGTCTGAACATTGTGAGTGGAATATCTTGAAAAATAAGCGAAGTAGAAACTTCTAACTTGGTGTGTGCGTGTATCTAGGCACAAGGAAGAAGGCTATCGTAAATTGGGTCGCCACGTCAAAATCCAAGATGGCCGCCACCATATCTATGTCTGAACCTCGTGAGCGGAATATCTTGAAAAATAGGCAAAGCACCAACTTCTAATTAGGTGCGTGGCTGTACCGAGGCATAAGGAAGAACGCTGTCGAAAATTGGGTCGCCACGTCAAATCCAAGATGGCCGCCACCATATATACGTCTGAACATTGTGAGCGGAATATCTTGAAAAATAGGCAAAGCACCAACTTCTAATTCGGTGCGTGGGTGTACCGAGGCATAAGGAAGAAGGTTGTCGTAAATTGGGTCGCCACGTCAAAATCCAAGATGGCCGCCACCATATCTACGTCTGAACCTCGTGAGCGGAATATCTGGAAAAATAAGCAAAGAACCAACTTCTAATCCGGTGCGTGGGTGTATCTAGGCATAAGGAAGAACGCAGTTGAAAATCGGGTCGCCACGTCAACTCCAAGATGGCCGCCACCATATCTACGTCTGAACCTCGTGAGCGGAATATCTGGAAAAATAAGCAAAGAACCAACTTCTAATCCGGTGCGTGGCTGTACCGAGGCATAAGGAAGAACGCAGTTGAAAATCGGGTCGCCACGTCAACTCCAAGATGGCCGCCACCTTATATACGTCTAAACCTCGTGAGCGGAATATCTCGAAAGATAAGCAAGGTACCGACTTCTAATTCGGTGCGTGGGTGTATCTCGGCATAAGGAAGAACGCCGTCGTAAATCGGGTCGCCACGTCAAAACCCAAGACGGCCGCCGCCACGTACGTCTGAACCTCGTGAGCGAAACATCATATCGTAGCGAACCCTTCGAAAAAAAAACGACTTTTCCACTTTCGGGTCTCCGTCCGAAGCCACGCTCCTGCCTTTACGGCCCGGAGGTTTCACCGGAGGGCGTAAAGGCAGGCACAGGGAAAAGCAAAGGCGCGCGTGTTTTCGGCGGGGCGACCACGCGCCGCACCACGCCTCGCACCACGAGCACGCACCGGCGGACCTCTCCGGCGCCGCGCCCCACGAGACCCGCGCTCGCCCCGGCTCGGCGCAGAAGAGCACGGACCGTCGGTCCGGGCGTCGGCGAACGCGCGGCCTCGAGCCCCCACGTGTTTTCGTCCCCTAATACGATAAGCTGACAACACCCTCGGTGACCACGAGGTCGAGTCCCTACCATCATCGACGGTCGAAACGAATGTTTTTGAGATTCCAAGTTTAAAAAAAAGAAATGTTTTTCAGCGACACGTCCATACTTACGCGACGGAAGCACATCGATTTTTGTGATCCCGCACGAAAACCAGCAAGTACGTCATGCCATAAATAACGTGTAACGAGGAAGGGACCAACACACACCGTGCCACAGCACGTAACACAGGCAGGGGCATTTTATTGTTTATCGCATCGTACGCCGCATCCATAAATACGTACCCGTCGCAAGTTCGTTTTGTGGAATGGAAGCACGTATACGCACACGTAACGACGTTCCATCCACGGTGTATCGCACGATACCACACCGTATACCATAGGTCTTTTAAAAAGCACTTTAGCCTTTCGTGTGGAGTGTATAATTTATTTTTTTTAAAGAACAAAACAGCATTTCGGGTTCACTAAATCTAACTACGTTTTTTAACGTTTCCATTTTCAGCACACACACAGCACAAGCACAAGCCAAGCACAATCGTCTTTAGCGTCCCTCACAAGGACCAAGCCCTACGTTCGAAGTTTTTGTCACGCGCGTCGGCGGGCACCCACCCTGTTTTCCACACACGGGCACACGTGGGCACGCGTCGAGTGTGTTTTGTGCCACCCACCCCCGGGGCCTGTCGCCCCCATTAGGACTCCCCCCAGGAGTGATTTCAGGCCCTTTCCTGGGCCGAAACACAGCACAATATTCCTGTTGGTCGTGTTTTTTTCTGGTTGTAAAGGGCGGAGAAATAATCACGTTATCGTGACGAAGTCACCCAGAAGCAAAAGCCCGCCCCCTCGCATCTTCACCAACATAGTCCAGGCCCGAAACCGCTCATAGAACTTACAGAGGAAAACACTATAGAGTTTGGGCTCGGAAACGGCTATCTCGAGAACCACGTAACTGCGGAAGCTCAAACCGGGCTTGAAACGTGCGCATCCGAATATTATACAACATACTTGTTTCCCGGTTCGATTCGGCCAAGGAATAGCGGAGATAATTGCAATTAAGTGAGCCGTGACGTCACGGATCGCGCCGGCGGTAATGATATGATAATTTATGATAATCTATGCAGCACGAGATCGTCCTCACGTCACACAAGGCGCCTTTGCCGGCGCAAAACGGCTCTCTCAGGGTCAAACTCGGTATCGTTTTGAGCGCACGGTTCAGCCCTTCAAGAAAAAGTTTATTTTGTAAAAATCGAGCCACGCGTTCAAAAGATATGACTGGTTTTGTTCGCCGGCACGTCGGCGCTAGAATCGGCTCGCGGTAAAATCCAACACGTCCTTCGTCGGGTCCGTCTGAACCAACCACGGGGCCTAGAACGCTGGGACCGGTCTCAAAAGTTAGGTCTGGATCATATCTCGAAACGCTGGAAGCTGCACCTCTCTGTGATAATCTTGTGGACCATGACAGGAGATCGTGCGACAGCTTCGCATACGCTTCCAGCGCTTCCGCATTTTACCATTTCGTTAACACCGTACGCCCCGCCCATCAAAGCGCGTACGTAAGTTACGTAAGCGTGCACACGTGACCTTGCGCTCCAGCGCGACCATTTGCGCATGCGCAAATATCCATCCACATATTACGTACGCGTGCACACGTGACCTTGCGCTCCAGCGCTACCATTTGCGCATGCGCGATTTTTTCAGCGTTAAATGTTCAAGTGCTTCGGCAAACGACTGTCGCACCACCTGCGCATGCGCAGGGTTGACGGGATTGACGCATTAGAACGTTTGGTGCTGTGCGAGAAGGAAATGGCTGTCATGGTCAGAAGTGGTCTCGAAATTTGCGCATTTAAATGCCCTACACGATGCCGTTTATTTCGTCAAAATCCATCCAGCGGATCAGAAGTTATATGAAGAAAGTCATTTACGTCGTGACGTCATCGCGCGATTGGCGAATGCAGACGTCTTTTCGGAAATTAAATAAAGATGGAAATTCGAAATGAATCATGTCCGCGATCTGCGCATGCGCGGTTTTCTCAGCCGCTTTTCAGTGGCATCGCAGTGCAGCCCATCTGCGCATGCGCCAGCTATTGAAAATTGGGTCGCCACGGCAAAATCCAAGATGGCCGCCAACATGTATGTCTGAACCTTGCAACCTGCATATCTTGAAAAATAAGCGAAGTAGAAACTTCTAACTTGGTGTGTGCGTGTATCTAGGCACACGGAAGAAAGCTGTCGAAAATTGGGTCGCCACGTCAAAATCCAAGATGGCCGCCACCATATATATGTCTGACCTTGCAACCTGCATATCTTGAGAAATAAGCGAAGTAGAAACTTCTAATTTGGTGTGTGCGTGTATCTAGGCACAAGGAAGAACGCTATTGAAAATTGGGTCGCCACGTCAAAATCCAAGATGGCCGCCACCATATATATGTCTGAACATTGTGAGTGGAATATCTTGAAAAATAGGCAAAGCACCAACTTCTAATTAGGTGCGTGGGTGTACCTAGGCATAAGGAAGAACGCTGTCGAAAATTGGGTCGCCACGTCAAATCCAAGATGGCCGCCACCATATATACGTCTGAACATTGTGAGCGGAATATCTTGAAAAATAGGCAAAGCACCAACTTCTAATTCGGTGCGTGGGTGTACCGAGGCATAAGGAAGAAGGTTATCGTAAATTGGGTCGCCACGTCAAATCCAAGATGGCCGCCACCATATATACGTCTGAACCTCGTGAGCGGAATATCTGGAAAAATAAGCAAAGAACCAACTTCTAATCCGGTGCGGGGGTGTATCTAGGCATAAGGAAGAACGCAGTTGAAAATCGGGTCGCCACGTCAACTCCAAGATGGCCGCCACCATATATACGTCTGAACCTCGTGAGCGGAATATCTCGAAAGATAAGCAAGGTACCGACTTCTAATTCGGTGCGTGGGTGTATCTCGGCATAAGGAAGAACGCCGTCGTAAATCGGGTCGCCACATCAAAACCCAAGACGGCCGCCGCCATATATACGTCTGAACCTCGTGAGCGAAATATCATATCGTAGCGAACCCTTCGAAAAAAAAAACCGACTTTTCCACTTTCGGGTCTCCGTCCGAAGCCACGCTCCTGCCTTTACGGCCCGGAGGTTTCACCGGAGGGCGTAAAGGCAGGCACAGGGAAAAGCAAAGGCGCACGTGTTTTCGGCGGGGCGACCACGCGCCGCACCACGCCTCGCACCACGAGCACGCACCGGCGGACCTCTCCGGCGCCGCACGCCACGAGACCCGCGCTCGCCCCGGCTCGGCGCAGAAGAGCACGGACCGTCGGTCCGGGCGTCGGCGAACGCGCGGCCTCGAGCCCCCACGTGTTTTCGTCCCCTAAGACGATAAGCTGACGACACCCTCGGTGACCACGAGGTCGAGTCCCTACCATCATCGACGGTCGAAAGGAATGTTTTTGAGATTCCAAGTTTAAAAAAAAGAAATGTTTTTCAGCGACGCGTCCATACGTACGCGACGGAAGCACATCGATTTTTGTGATCCCGCACGAAAACCAGCACGTACGTCATGCCATAAATAACGTATAACGAGGAAGGGACCAACACACACCGCGCCACACCACGTAACACCGGCAGGGGCGTTTTATTGTTTATCGCATCGTACGCCGCATCCATAAATACGTACCCGTCGCAAGTTCGTTTTGTGGAATGGAAGCACGTATACGCACACGTAACGACGTTCCATCCACGGTGTATCGCACGATACCACACCGTATACCATAGGTCTTTTAAAAAGCACTTTAGCCTTTCGTGTGGAGTGGATTTTTTTTTTTTAAATAACAAAACAGCATTTCGGGTTCACTAAATCTAACTACGTTTTTTAACGTTTCCACTTTCAGCACACACACAGCACAAGCACAAGCCAAGCACAATCGTCTTTAGCGTCCCTCACAAGGACCAAGCCCTAGGTTCGATTTTTTGTGACGCGCGTCGGTGCGGTGGGCACCCACCCTGTTTTCCACACCCACGGGCACACGTGGGCACGCGTCGAGTGTCTTTTGTGCCACCCACCCCCGGGGCCTGTCGCCCCCATTAGGACTCCCCCCAGGAGTGATTTCAGGCCCTTTCCTGGGCCCACACACACCACAACATTCCGTATGTTACTCGTGTCGTGTCTTCTGGATGTGCAAAGCTGATACAGACATATAGACATACATATAGTTATACTGATACAGACATAAACTCGAAGCTGTAATTGCTGACAATGGCGCTTCTTCGAAGTATTGACTCGATGTTGAATACTTGAATCCCATGTAAATTGGATATTTCTGTATTGCATTTTTAATTATTTTGTAAAAAAAAATTCTAAAAAAACAATTCCAGTTTAACTTTGTGGGGGTATTATGTGCAGTTCAATGACATAAATTCTGCATTTAATCCATTTTACTTTCAAGCTGGAACACAACAAAATGTGAAAAAGTGAAGGGTGAATACTTTCTGAAGACACTGTAAGCCCTGTAATGTCACGAGTCCCAGGCCATGTCCTGATTGGACGGTTTGAACACAAGCATGTTTCCTATCGAGGCAAGTGAATGTTTAGCCTGCTGGACCATTCAGTGAGTGTGACCTTTCCACATGGTTGCGAGTCCTGGACCATTGGTTTCAAAGTTGCTGAACAGATGTGATATGACGTCCTCCATTCGGGAAGGGTGGAAGGCACAACTCCAAAGGGGCTGGGGTATTTCATTATCAAGAGTTGGTGCTGAGAGAGACCGTTGGCTGGACCGGTTTAGGACATGCCAAAAACAGATAGTATAGAATGTGCTCCAGAGAGTTGTTTTGCTGAAAGCTCTCCAAAACATCCCGGTTGCATAGAGTTCTTGTCCTACGGTTGTCCCAATCGACAAGACCTGTCGACTCCACGAGCTCTCTGCTTGATTCCATTCAATTGACCCACGATCATCCCCATTTTATTCCTCTTCTATCTCTCTCCAGTGTGAGTCTGTGTCATTAAAGATTTGTTTTAAGTAGGTGACTGTTTGCATTTATAGATAAGCGTGTTCCTCCCACAGTCACATTGACTCATTTCCTGTTGTTGATTTCCCGCATTCTTATTTATTGCTCATTAAACCTGTTTGTTTTTATTAGTGATATGTGTTTACTGTCGGTTATCAAGTCGATCCTCCTGCATCTCTCAATTAAATAAGCACACAATTTGAATAAGCAGCCAAATTCGCACCAATTATTAAGTCATTTGAACACTGTGTTGTTGTTGTTCTTGTTTTGGCATCTCGACACAATGGTATCTAAGGCTCTTACTGCTTGGCCAATTAGACCCTTAAACACCAGACCACACTAGGTCCACAACAGAACTTTGTCATGTCCAATCTGGTTTTTTTTCTTTAGCAAATAGCTCCTATGGTGAAAATGAGAGACAGACAAAGGTTTTTTTTTTAACAACATTTACCAGGTGTCTTTTGTCGGGACAAAATTATTCAGCTGCTTGCCATGGCATCTTCATGGTATTTAAATGTTAGGTCTTTGAAAGTTGTTTTAAGAATTGCGAAGGCTGGAACGAGATCACAAGAAAAGAAAGGACGATTTGGATAATTTTGTGGAGGATAGTGAACAAAAGTAAGTGGAAATAGAGGTGAGAGTGCAAGGATGTAAAGAGGCCTTTAGCAATGGCACGAGGTGCTCAAGAATAGCATGGGGAATATAATTCGGCAAGTAAAGGAGAAACTTGGTGAAATAAATACGGTATCTGCCGAAAAGCAGTCATGGCAACGTATTTACTACAGTCGGGCCCTGAGTCACCATGTGAGGCTGATCTTGAACACAGGTGCTGAACTTCTACAGTTAGGAATGCTCAGCCCAGCCAACCTTGAGAAGTTGAAACGCTGATGCCAGCAGCAGCAGAGAAGACCAACCCACATGGAGATGCACTTGGGAAGTTGGAACGCTGACACCAGCAGCAGCAGAGATGACCAGGCCACATGGAGATGCACTTGGGAAGTTGGAACGCTGACACCAGCAGCAGCAGAGAAGACCAACCCACATGGAGATGCACTTGGGAAGTTGGAACGCTGACACCAGCAGCAGCAGAGAAGACCAACCCACATGGAGATGCACTTGGGAAGTTGGAACGCTGACACCAGCAGCAGCAGAGATGACCAGGCCACATGGAGAATGCACTTGGGAAGTTGGAACGCTGACACCAGCAGCAGCAGAGATGACCAGGTCACATGGAGCTGCACTTGGGAAGTTGGAACGCTGATGCCAGCAGCAGCAGAGAAGACTGACCCACATGGAGATGCACTTGGGAAGTTGGAACGCTGACACCAGCAGCAGCAGAGAAGACGGACCCACATGGAGATGCACTTGGGAAGTTGGAACGCTGACACCAGCAGCAGCAGAGAAGACCGACCCACATGGAGATGCACTTGAGAAGTTGGAACCCTGACACCAGCAGCAGCAGAGATGACCAGGTCACATGGAGATGCACTTGGGAAGTTGGAACGCTGATGCCAGCAGCAGCAGAGAAGACCGACCCACATGGAGATGCACTTGGGAAGTTGGAACGCTGACACCAGCAGCAGCAGAGATGACCAGGCCACATGGAGCTGCAACAAGGAACAGGCTACATTGAGGCGTCTGTGCAGCGATACAGCAATTTAACGTGGTTGAATGTGAGCATTGGCATAGTTCCTGAACCTCAAAATGACCAGGGCGAGAGCTGGGCAATCCTGCAATATACGAAGGACCTTTTCTGCCATGTTGCAGCCCAAGAGTGAGCAACAAACAAGGCCGCATGCCTAGTAGTACGTAGTGGTTGCCCCACATCGGAGAAACTGTAAGCCGTCTTACATTTTCTCCCTCTACGACAACGCTGTTAACGAGTTGCAATTGAATATCCAGTCGGTCATCTTGCTCCAATTGTAAGAAAGAAATGTTATCAAAGCAATCCTGCTCGGTAGAGTGCATACCTCCGCAGAGGCTGAACAGTTTACACTTTGGATCCCACTGATAGACCGGGTCTACATCAAGAGCTCTAAAATCTAATCACTTGTTTTTGTCACCTTCCCAACTCATCCACCAAGTTTCCTCTGAATCCGTCTACGTTTTAAAACATTGTGCTATATATCGTTTTTGGCCGAAATTGGTTGATTCATCCGCCGTGAAAGATGAAAAGGTTCTGACAGTGACGTTTCAGGCCTACCCTTTGTTGAAGCAGCCTTTTTTTGCTTAGATCAATGAATTTATTCTGGATAAATCATCTTGCATCTTGCAGTATTTGGATATATCAACGAGTTTATTCTTGTCTTTATTCTCTTGTGCAACTTAGTGCACACCGCTACTGGTCATGTGCTTGAATTAGCAACTACATGTAGTACCATCGTTTATGTAGTTTCTGGCTTTTTATTTCCTGTTCACTTTCAGGGTAAACCATTGAGCTTGTGGTAAAGTAGATTTTCTGTGGCAATTGCAGGTGTTCATCGCTTGGCAATCCTTGTCTCCACAATTGTATGTATCACAGCAAGGTCATTTATAGACCATCGGAACTACAACGCGTAGACATACCTTCGGTATGGTCAATTGGATATCTGAGACCATGTCGAACTGGCTCACTTGGGTTTTTCAAAGAGCTTTCCATGAGCAAGAATGATGGATGGTCTTCAGACCGTGCCAGTTGACGAATGACACAGGGGCAAGCAGAAAACGCTACACATCTACAGCCCATGGAGACTTTCTGGTTTGTATATCTACGTGTCTAAAGGAGCTATTTGGCCCACCATTATTGAAGTGACAACTTATATTTTCTGCTTGGCTCGGATGTGGTTTGGTGTTGTGATGTTGTGTGAAAGTGAACAACCTTAGGTGGATTATACTTTCTCACGCTTGAACCAAAATTGTTAAAGCAAATTGCATGTTTTTATTCTTTTTAAACAAATGCTTGTTCTGTGCACAGTATCTAATATATTGTTACAGACGCGGTTTTAGATGTTAGTTTACCGAGCGGTTTGGTATTACCGCGTCCGCACAGTTACTCCCCGATTAGAACCCTATCCCACCCGATTCCACTCGAACGTTGGCCGAATCGCGCTATGCTAAATCAATGAAGGAAAGGACACAACGGCTGGGATAAATGCAACGACACAAGGGGTACAGTTCTCAAGACCTCCGGAGGAGGATATAATATTGGTGATGCAGAAACGGGTAGATTACACGGTAAGAGGTAAAGCACAGCAAGATGGGCACTTAGACACAGTCTTATCTTATTCCCGACAGACCACAGACAAACGGGACAAGACTGACTTACACAGGGATTGATGGCAAGGAAGGGCAGGCAGTCGATAGCTCAAGGTGCACCTTGGCTCAGGGGCAGAATCGACACGGTCCGGTCCAGAGATCGGGGAGGTATTGTCGCGCTCGGAGGTGGCGTCCTTTTCTCTCCAAGCTGAGGTGCATCTGACGTCACCTCCTCCTTCCTGCGCATGTTCAGCGGGGAGTGACACGCCCTCGGCTCGTTAGCTCCGCCCCAGATGGAATCGGTCCGCCGTTTCTATTGGGTGCGGGGGGGTTACCGGGCTCCGCCCTTGACGAGGGGCTGACAGCGAGCCCCTGCGTGGTAACCCCATCGGAGCACATGTTCAATGGCGGCTAACCAAGCCGGAGTGAGGACGCACACTCCCCGCGCCGCCGCCGCTGTTGTTGTAGTTGTTGTTGTACCATGAGGAAGAGCTGCGGGGAGGTATTGGGAGGTCCTAAACTTTCTAACGGTGCCATACAATCACATTCTGGTGCAACGAAGAGTCAGAATTAATGGAAACGAGTCCTTAACTGACATAGACTAAGAATAACTAGCAAGATGTCCTATAGTTGTCTACGTGAGATGCGGTGGACCTGGGCACGACATTTAATGGGGGAAAAAGGGGAAGGTCGGTTCTACAGAGTGTTGTTTACAGACAATGGGACTAGGGAATGGGGGATTGGGGATAGTTGGGGAGTATTGGGGAAATAGGGGAATATTTACAAGCGGATATGGAGGCCAAATCCCATATCCGCAACATTGCACCCTTCTCTACCCTCGGGGCATCCCGACCCGATAAATTTTTACCTACGTTAGTGTGGCACTCAGGTGTAGTTCCCTCTACTATTAACTCAACCCTGAGTGCGACAGTTTTACAGATGTTCACAAATGAGTAAATATGTCCCCCTGCGACGTTGCACCCTTCTCCTCACAGAAACACACCCACAGGATAACCGAATCGCGGAAAGAATCCTCAAACTAAACATACAGCCGGTAGGGAGCATCATTTACACAAGACTACACTGATATTTACACTACGATCCAGGACCTGTTTTTGGAGGAACACATGCAGATGTTATGCATAGAGAGAGCACGCATGCCAGCATCGATACACCAACCCACGAGTGCCCTGTGGCCCTATGGCCTTTAATAATGTGCAGAGCACCCCATCCAAGCACCAAAAGCACCACCCCATCATGTACAGTCAGCACCATCCGGTGCACCAATAAAGTGTTCAACAATCACCGGTGGTGTCGCAGCCGGCCGATGTTCTGCCGCTGGTCTTGCCTTCATGTGGTGTACTTGGCCTTCTGGCTTCTTTAAAGATAAAGAAAGGCGCCAACCGCGTCCATTTCTGAATTGTGGCCGTCAGGGGGCCAACTAAAAGTGGTTCACCTGTATGGCATAGGTGCCACGTTGACCCATAGGTCCATCAACGGGTGGTGCTTGCCCGCAAGAGAACTGCGGTCCATGGTGGGCGGCCACAAAAATTGCGGTCCATATGGTGTATCGATCCAGGCAGCAAGCAGCGAAAGTACAGGCCCACAACTGCGGAGCCAGCACCTCTCTCTCCTCTCTCTCTGCCCCAAAGCCAGATCCTCGGAGGTGGGAGACAAAAAAAGAAGACAAGTGAGTAAGGTGGTAAGGGCGCAAAAGTGCACGCAATATTAGGTAATGCACACTAGGGGCACATGGGAACCAGGTGAGACAGGTACGTTCCTACCGTACGCCCCCCCCCCCCCCCCCACCAGGTAACCTACATTGCCCCTCCCTTACCCCTTACTGTATCCTCATAACACAACACTACCCATAAACATCTACTTTACAAATCAACAAACGTCCCTACTGTCTTCCCCGTTCCTCCCATAAACCAAATTCGTCTTCTCTCCCTCCTAACCAATCAAATTTGCCATTTCCAACTCTCATCAAAATTTGCCATCTCCAACTCAACATCAAAAGTTGCCATCACCAATTCATCATCAGTCCCTCCTAAGGAGGGAGAGATGGAATCACCCCAATGTCTTATCCACGTCGTGATGCGTCTCACAAATCCAACAGCAATTCTCATTTCCTGCAACACAGAATAAAGAAAACACAGGTGTGGAGTCATCATCATCACCTCAGGTAAGTGGCTGCGTATGGTGCGACAGGTTCATCAATCCTAACTATTTCCGAAATGACTTTAACAACTTTACATTACCCGGGGTCTTTCCCTGCCAATCCATTGGCCAACTTACACTATGGGTTCTAAAAACCAATTCCCATTGACCAAACTGTGGTGCCTCTCAATTTGGGGTCTCACTCCCCCGATTCATCTCCCGGTGCCTTCGCACAATTTCTGGGCTGTGACGTGTAGCTCTCCCAGCAGGTCTACCCACCTGCACACCTCCACCACCGTAGTTGCCACCCGAGCTTACCTGCTCCTCACCCTAACCTAACTAACTGGGGAAGGCCCTCTCGCACTCTCACCCCCGCAGTGCCCTCTCTGGCACGGGCTGCCCGATCCACACCCGGGATCCTCAGGCACCCACTGACACTAACGGCTCCCAGAGCCCACCTGCGGCCTCACCTGGCCGACATCCTCACAGTGGTGGAGTGCCCAAACCAACTACACACACTAACAGGCTACACGCCCAGCCATTTCCACAACACTAATGCACCCATCCACAATACCATTCTGCAACCGCACCACAAATGCCAATATCCAACCACAATTTACCTATACCCTCTACCTAACACTTACACTACCCGCCCCGGGTACTCGTGAAAGGGGTCCACTCTTCCCCCATCCACACCTTCGCACCATGCACACCACTCCGTACCACTTACTCCAACTCTCTCCACACCATTCATTCCAATACTCCATGTATTCCACACACCTGCACTTGCACACCTGTGCTCTCACACCTGGTGCCAGCTGCACCCTTCTCTCCCCGAGCGCATTCGCGCTGATCCACAACACTCACTACTCATACACTGCTCCACACACCTGTCCAGTTCTCACACAGCATCATCTCATCTAACTACTCCCCTCTGAAACTTGCGCTTCCCAGTCGCCCCTTTAAACTATTGCGCTCCCTCTTCATTATAATCCACACTAATCTACCTGCGTCCCCACTACAGGTATCCTTGTCACTAACTAATCTTAACGTTACCTAATGTCATCTTCTAGGGCCCTATCAATATCCTAACCCACCCGGGCTAGTTTTCACTGCCATCAACCCCATAATCTATTGCGCATTTGCCCCACACTATGGGAAGGGTGGCAGGGATGCCACCCTTACCCACCGGGCCCATCGCTCACTACCAATTTTGCACATCAAATTTCAACAAATCAAAAATTTGCCAATCACTACTCATCATCTGCCAATCATTACTGCCAATCCCTTGCCAATCATCAAATTTTGTTTTTTTCTAATTTTGGGTCCAAAACACTCACCTCATCATTACAGTCTACTTACTAATGCCTCTCGGTGCGCCAATTTACTTCTAAAGCTCGGCTTCGTACAGCCATGCCATGAATGCCGGTTGTTTGGTGCCAGCGGCTGGATACGTCCCGCATTCGTGGCAGGGACGGGGGCTTGCCCGGGCCGAGATCCCACGCACCACCTCGGCGTGGAGCCATCCAATGTCCCGATCTCGACCTGCCGGCACGTCTCAATAGAAAGTGGTCGCCATGACGACCCTTCCTATCGGGCTGCCAGCTCCGCCTAGTGGAGCACGGACGCGGCCGTTCAAAGCGAGGCCCGGCGTGGATCGCGTACGGCGGTTCTTTCGAAACCGCCGTGGTTCGGATCCCCGCTGGTCCTCGCGGCACGCGAAGCTGCCCGACGCGCACCGAGGGCCCGATTCGGCTATAAGTCGTTCTAGCCTCTAACCCGGTTATCGTCGATGCCTCACCTGGATGCTTACAAGCATACGCTACCCCTTTCTTGCTCATACCTCCAGCCGTTTCCATGCTCCTCGTCATACCTTCTCTAACACACCCAGGTACACTCATTCCACTCCCAGCCTTGGTCACACACCTGACCACCGAACACTTCGGCACACATTCGTTGGTCGCACACCTCACCAACACACCTCTTCGCGCCCCTTCCTCGGTCACCTCCTCTGTGACAATCACAGGTGTGCTCTCACCCGCACACCCAACCACGTGCCTCACTACCAATTCCAGCGTGCATTCCCACACACGCTCTACCATTCCAGGTGTGCTTCCTTTCTCACCTGTCACAACCAACTCACGCTCCGTGTCACTCTTACTACTCTCACCTCCACTCTTGACAGCGCACTCACCCTTACTCTTGACAGCGCACTCTTTCCTCATGCACCCATCCGTTACACACCTCTCTCGCGCACACTCTTGCGCACACTCTCCCATCACACCCTCTGTAACACTCACCACAGGCGTGCATTCTTCCTTACTTTTGACAGCGCACTCTTTCCCCATGCACCTGTCCGTCACACATCTTTCTCGCACACCCTCTCCCGTTACATCCTCTGTAACACTCACCACAGGCGTGCATTCTCCCTTTACACCCTCCGTAACACTCCTCACTACGCGCTTCCATGTGCTCCCTCGCACACGCGCTACGACCGACTCACTCTCGACAGCACCCTCACTCCTTGGCACGCACTTTTTCCTCACACACCCCAGGGTCGGACTTTCTCGCACACCTCCTTTTTCGCACACCAGACCTGTCGCACACTTCACCAACGGCCTCTCACGAACACCCGGGTCCATCTCGACCCCCAAGCTTCTTAAATCACCTGGCGCATCATACGCACGACCATATTGGTCACCACTTACACCGGGTCCTCTTCCTCTTCGCTTCTCCTCCATCACCTGCGAATCCCTCATCCGGTTAATGAGCACATCATCACGATCCGAACACAGACTTTGGACCAATTCTTTTACTTCCTCTTTTATCTCTTTCTTATCCTCTCTCCGTCGCTTCTTAATTTCGCTCACCCCTTCTTCCACTTCTTCTAATTTCTGCTTCACCTCTTTTATGTCCCGGTACGTCTCCTCAAGCTCGTCCTCTAAGGCTACCTTGACCGTTTCCATGTGCGTCCTCACCTGCCGGTCCTTCGTCTCCATTACCTCTGTCACCTCGTCCAACCTCGTTGTCAGTCCCTCACGTACCATCTGACATTCCCTCTTCGTCGCTATCAAGTCGTCTTTTAGTTCTTTCTGTGTCGCTTTTAACCCTCCTAGTACCGCAGTGTTCCTTTGTACCTGCTCCACTAACTCAGTCTGTCCCACCGTCAGCTGTTCCACCTCCTGCGTCAGGTCCTCTATGCCCCCTTGTAACTTTACAGTCCCCTTTCTCACCTCCTTCTCCATGTGCTCCTTACAGTGCCTCACCTCCTCGTGCACTCCTCCGACCGCCTCACTCACACCTCTTCTGATCTCTTCTCCCATCACTTGCATCTCCTGCCCAGATGCCACCCTCATCTGCTCCATTTCCTCCCTGTGAGCATCTAGGTTGGTTTCTACCCCCATTCTGACCCCCTCTATCTGCTGCCCCATTTGTTTAACTTCCCTTTCCGCCTGGTCCCTCATGTCCCTCAATTTGCCTTCCATACTGTTTTCTAACCCCATTAACCCATTTTTTACCCCCTCTAACTGATTCTCCTGGGCAGCCATTCTATTTTCCACCCCCGTTAACCCATTCTTTACCTCTTTTATCCCGTTGTCTAACCCCTCAAAATTATTGTCTAACTTCTCACCGGTACCCCTCGCTTCGTCCCTCATTACCCCCATTTGGTTTCCCATTACCCCCATTTGGCCCTCCAATCGCTCACCCTGAGCATCCATCCGGTTCCCCATTACCCCCATTTGCCCCATAAGGGCCCCCATCATTCTGCTTTCCATTTCTTTGCTATTCTTGTCCATAAGGGCCTTCATTTGCATAAAAAAAAGGTTCAAATCCACCGGTGGCGCTACTACGGTCGCGGGCGCGGTCGCCGTGGCCATGTGCGAGGCGCCATTTTGCGCGCCCGTAACCTCGTGCGCGACGACGCTATTTTGCGAACCTGCCACCCTCACTGCTTCGCTCTCCTCTTGTCCCTCTATTTGGTCCTGGATCGAACCTGCCTCACTCTCCTCTACCGGAACCCAGCCGTCTTGATCTGCCATAGCGCGACTTTCAAAATTCGGGTTTTTATTTTTGTAAAACACAATCAAATTTCGGTCACTTGTAATTTTGAGCGCTTTAAGCGCGCTTCAGGTCCGATCTCACTCCTCGACACCAATTGTTACTCTAATAGTACAATTGGTGTTCCAAAATTTGGGCCTAACAAATTTAGTCCCAGGTCCGAATCCAACTCCTGACAACCAATTGTTACAGACGCGGTTTTAGATGTTAGTTTACCGAGCGGTTTGGTATTACCGCGTCCGCACAGTTACTCCCCGATTAGAACCCTATCCCGCCCGATTCCACTCGAACGTTGGCCGAATCGCGCTATGCTAAATCAATGAAGGAAAGGACACAACGGCTGGGATAAATGCAACGACACAAGGGGTACAGTTCTCAAGACCTCCGGAGGAGGATATAATATTGGTGATGCAGAAACGGGTAGATTACACGGTAAGAGGTAAAGCACAGCAAGATGGGCACTTAGACACAGTCTTATCTTATTCCCGACAGACCACAGACAAACGGGACAAGACTGACTTACACAGGGATTGATGGCAAGGAAGGGCAGGCAGTCGATAGCTCAAGGTGCACCTTGGCTCAGGGGCAGAATCGACACGGTCCGGTCCAGAGATCGGGGAGGTATTGTCGCGCTCGGAGGTGGCGTCCTTTTCTCTCCAAGCTGAGGCGCATCTGACGTCACCTCCTCCTTCCTGCGCATGTTCAGCGGGGAGTGACACGCCCTCGGCTCGTTAGCTCCGCCCCAGATGGAATCGGTCCGCCGTTTCTATTGGGTGCGGGGGGGTTACCGGGCTCCGCCCTTGACGAGGGGCTGACAGCGAGCCCCTGCGTGGTAACCCCGTCGGAGCACATGTTCAATGGCGGCTAACCAAGCCGGAGTGAGGACGCACACTCCCCGCGCCGCCGCCGCTGTTGTTGTAGTTGTTGTTGTACCATGAGGAAGAGCTGCGGGGAGGTATTGGGAGGTCCTAAACTTTCTAACGGTGCCATACAATCACATTCTGGTGCAACGAAGAGTCAGAATTAATGGAAACGAGTCCTTAACTGACATAGACTAAGAATAACTAGCAAGATGTCCTATAGTTGTCTACGTGAGATGCGGTGGACCTGGGCACGACATTTAATGGGGGAAAAAGGGGAAGGTCGGGGCTACAGAGTGTTGTTTACAGACAATGGGACTAGGGAATGGGGGATTGGGGATAGTTGGGAAGTATTGGGGAAATAGGGGAATATTTACAAGCGGATATGGATGGAGGCCAAATCCCATATCCGCAACAATATAAAGCTGATTCTAACCACTGACTCAATCACTCACTTTTATTAACTAGGGCATGCCCGTACTATATATATATCTAAAATTATATCCCCCCCCTCTATTTACATGAAATGGTTTGGTCCATTCGCAAAGCCAAAGCGAACGGCTTGCGAGTACGGTGGCAATCCCCCCCCCCCCCCCCCCTCTGTTTACATGAAATGGTTTGGTCCATTCGCAAAGCCAAAGCGAACGGCTTGCGAGTACGGTGACAATCCCCCCCCCCCCCCCCTCTATTTACATGAAATGGTTTGGTCCAAAGCGAACGGCTTGCGAGTACGGTGACAATCCCCCCCCTCTATTTACATGAAATGGTTTGGTCCAAAGCGAACGACTTGCGGAGTTTGGTAAAGAAATCGCCATAGCTCGGTAACTACTTCTCCGATTAATATGAAACCTTGAAAAGGCACATCCTCGGGTCCCCAGCAATATACCTGGCAAGTTTAAAGTATATCGGACCCGTGGTTGTCGAGAAACAGCGGTCACAGACACACAGACAAACACACACACACACAGAGATTACTGGAATTATAGATAGATGTTCGGTACCTTCCGGGTGTCGTAGAAAGCTGAAATTTGGCGTGCCGACGGACATCGAAACCGATACACCGGGAAGAATCACAGAACCGTCATAAAGCACCCGGGAATGAAAAGTTACGCAAAAAAACTGTAAACACCTTCTTCTTTTTTTCTTTTTTTTCAATTGATGTCTGGCATTTGAAAATTGTAATTTCTATAACTGTAAACTGTGAAATAAAAACGTCAATGAATATTTATATAAAAGAACTAAACCCGTCCGTGAAAAAAAAATTTTTTTAGGATGCTTGTCTATAAAAATAAAAATGAAAATAAGCAACAAAACAAAAAATAAAATAAAAACAATTGATAGTCGGAGGTCGGTGATGCTTGCCTATAATCACAAAGCTTCTATTTATTATGTACTTATTCTTACATTTGTTTGTTATGTAACATTCGTTATTGCCTACAATGTGTAAGCATACCCCACTAGTACTGTATGAACCTACTTTAAACTTGTTGGGCAGGGGACAACACGTTTGTTTTCTACATCTCACCTTTAAGCTCCCTGTTACCAACAAATGTGTCACAGTCGAGCCTTTCGATCTGGTTGTACGTGCAGTAAAACCACTGCAGCCTCGTGAGATTCCGTAGCAGGCCGGGCGGAAGTTTGTGGAGGCGGTTGTATGAGATGTCGACGTTGTTGAGGTTTTTGTTAAATCTGAAGAGCAAGGGTGGAATTCGTCTGATGTTGTTGTAGGACACCGAAATTTTCTCCAACAGGATCGACGGTTTCAATATATCTGGCTCGAGAGCCGTGAGCTGGTTTCCATTGAGGCGCAGATCCTTGAGGATGGAAAGAGGAAGACAAAGTTCTCAATATCTATATTTGGGCAATCCATATGAATTATCAGATCTGAAATGAGTACCTTAAGTGAGAGAAGCTGAGAGAGGACAGCCAGAGGAACACTCTGTAAGGAGTTGTACGAGAGGTCGAGCAACTCGAGCCTCTCAAGATGGCCAAATACACTATCTGGCAAGTAGCTGATCGAATTCCTGCCGAGGTACAGAGTGTCGAGATATCGAAGACCTTCAAAAACCTTCGATGGTAACTCCTGGAGACCATTTTTTGACAGGTCGAGGTAGTTGAGCTTTGGCACCAATTGGAAAAGCTCTTCTGGGACTTCAAAAAGAGCACTGGAAAACAGTGTGTGAGGCATGATATGTATGAGGTGGTATTTCTCCACATTTTGCTACAATATAAAAACCTCTCATCTATTAAAGTACACACCTTATCGCACCTTCAAGTGTTTGTTTTCGAACATTCGATGACTTTTACATGTATATTTTATTTCGTTAAAAGTAAGGCTTATCTCAATATCCCGAGGGATTGTTGGGCGTTGTGCTTGGGGAGGACTTTTTTGGGGAAATAGTTGAACAGATCATGACTTGTTACACAAACTTTTGTTTTTGTGACCAATCTCACATTAAACAAGCATTCTGAGTATTGCGCTGCAATACATGTCCCCTACCGTAGGGGACTCCGGTGTACACGCCTCGCCTCGTTGATAAGTGTTCAATCCAAAACTATAAACCATTCTTTAGCTGGTATGGGCCAATTTTAAAGCGTCATTACAAAGAAAACCGAGTTGTTCCACCAGTTGATGCTGGTTTTCAAACTTGATCCGAGTTATGCCGAGACACATGTGTGTAAATTTTTTTTGTTGAAATCAGCCAATATTTGGTGGAGTTATCGCACGGAAACCAAAGTGTGACAGACTAACCTCATTAAATATGCAAATTTATGCACGGTTGAATGTGGGCGCGGATGACGTGAGACCGGGTTATTCTGACCGGGTTATCCTGACCGGGTTATCCTGACCAGGTTATCCGCGGACCGTGGAAGCTAGGTTACTTCTGACGCGTACTGTATATACTGCTAAGAGGGCAGAGTATCAGATACATATTTAAAGAAGTATTCACGCAGATTATACGCACAGAAGCATATGGTAAAGTGACACTCCAACCTCCCTAGATGTGTTGTTGATTTATTGGTAAACTATGTGAATTTCAATGTATTCTTGCCTGATATGAAGAATTGTGTTAATGGAAACAAAATTCAGTGAAAACGTTTTTGACTTAATGCTTATTCTCGCAAAGCATTTTAAAGAACAGTCCACGATTACAGCATATTGTACACAAGGAATATTAACAGCTTTGACTTACCGCACTCCAAATTATAGTCCGGAAAACTGTTGGGGAAATTACCAAAGTTCAAAGTGCCATAACCTTCTCAAAAATGATCGAAACGTCGTGAAGTTCGAATTTGACCTGTAAATTATCATGTGGAAATCATATACCAAGTTTGAAATCATTAGCTTTAAGAGTTTAGAAAAAAAGTCCGGAAAACTGTTCTTTGCGTGACGGACGGACAGACGGACGGACGGAGTGCAAACCTATAGTCCCCTCTGGTGTACACCGGTAGGGGACTAATAAGTAAAGTATGGAGAAAGAGAGCAGGGATTATACCCTCACCTCAGCCATCTGGAGAAGAGCCTGGATTCAAATATTGGCCCAAAAAAAAAATATATATATATATATATATATATATATATATATATATATATATATATATATATATACATATATATATATATATATATATACATACATACATACATACACACACACACACACACACACACACACACACACACACACACGTCATGGATTCAAATCTAATGCTCTACAAATGTTAAAATAAAGGGGTGCTCTACATATATCGGTTAAAGTACATTTACGTCTTCATGCAGCTACCTGTATGAATCAAATTGGCGCCCCTTTATTTGCACATTTCTAGAGCATTACTTGGTTCCTCCTAAGAACACAAGGGAAGTCCAGCATGCACAGGAGATTTTTTGAATGTCCCTTATTAGTCCCCTCCCGGTGTACACCAGAGGGGACTATAGGTTTGCACTCCGTCCCTCCATCTGTCAGTCCGTCACGCAAAGAACAGCTTTCCGGACTTTTCTTCTGAACTCTTAATGCTAATGATTTCAAACTTGGTACATGGTTTCCTTATGATAGGTTACAGGTCAAGTTCGAACTTCACGACGTTTCGATCATTTTTGACAAAGTTATGGCACTTTGAACTTTCGGAATTTCCCCAACAGTTTTCCGGACGACCGACTGCCGGTCGGGGACATGTATTGCAGCGCAATACTCAGAATGCTTGTTTTCTATTGTTTGGCATTTTCCATAAGCTATGGAATGTCCCTTCTTGTCTATACTTTGCCACATGGCACATAGCATATAAAGGGGCCTTTTCTATGCCTCTGACATTTTTCCCAAGAATGATACTACTCGCAGCTGTGTGATGCACACAAACGAAGAAGAAGAAGAAGAAGAAGAAGAAGAAGAAGAAGAAGAAGAAGAAGAGACATGATAAAAAATATAAAAGGAAGTGAAGGGAGAAGGATATAAAAGATAAGGAGGTTGGAAAGAGTTAGTTGTGAAATGGAGAGAGTGGAGGGGGGGGGGGTGAGGAGGGGTTCGTGGTCACAACATCCTGCGTTCTGTGCATAAGTAATATGTAGATGCCACTTCAACAGTTTACAGGAAGTTGACACCACTTTCCAGTGGACATATTGTAGTGCAATCAAGCAATGCATTCCAAAGCAATTCAAATGAAAAAGCAAACGCTGTATATGATTAGTTGCAATTTGTGAGTTTTTGGACACTTCTTGGACCACTTACCAATTAGAGAGATCCACCCACTTCAGCAAACGGATCCCTTGAAAAACTGTATTGGGGAGGTCAGTTGGCCTGGAACTGTCCATGTGCAGAAATTGCAGATTGGGAAGGGCCTTGAAGGCTGCAGGTGGAAGCGAGAGTGGACGCCTGTTGCTCGAGATGCCTAAGTAGGTGAGGGTTGGAATTGGGCTTGGAAAGGCCAAGCTGGATAAGGAATTTTCATCCAGTAGAAGAATGTCGGTGGAATTTGGGAGAGGCCAAGGCAAGGCATACAGGTCTTTGGCTCGACAGTCTACCGTATGCTGTTTCACATCACAAGAGCATTTAGGTGGACATCCATAAACAAGTGAAGGCCCAAGTAAGATGACTATAAATAATAGTTTGGCCATTGGACCAGTGGGAATGACGGTCATAGTTCTGTGGATAAACAAAGGTCATTTAATGTTTTTGTCTTTTCCATGCAACATCCTTGTGTTTTAACCGAGGTATAAAATTCAAATCCATTCCTATGGAGGATTGGTGTTCAGTGGGGGCATCTATGTATTACATATGCACGGAGGCGGATGACAGTGATGGAACAAATCAATAAAGTGTTCAATTTTGGTCAAGATTAAGAACATATCCACAAAGACAAAATATTTGATAATTGTAGGTGATTGACAAGTTCCATGTCACGTGGGTTCTGCTCACTCACATACCTGGTCAATTTACATGGTCCCAGTCATACCAAAACAAAAATACCTGGTCAATATACAGGGTCTCCCCCAAAAAAATGCTTCCACGATCACATCACATAAACATTGCGGTAACATCGTTTTGGTATATACTGCACTGTATGTTAGTGCAGAAGCTGCTGCAAAGACAAAAAGCCCCACACGAAGATGTGAGCGATGTAACCTGGTGTCAAAGACCCTCTGAGAAGACCAGACCACTTACTATCACCGCAGTCTAGGCGGAACTTGTAATTTCTTAGAGGGACTGGTGATGACATGCCTACTCAGGACAGTACGATGTTTAACGTTTACCAACTAATGCTGCAGCAGACGGAAAACCCAGACAATCATCCATCCGAGGGATGGTGCTCACATTGTATTGTTTGTATTGTTTGTTTGTTTGTTTTGTTTGTTTCTATTGTTTGTTTGGTTATTGTTTGTTTGTATTGTTTGTTTGTATTGTTTGTTTGTATTGTTTGTTTGTATTGTTTGTATTGTTTGTTTGTATTGTTTGTTTTGTTTGTTTTGTTTGTTTGTATTGTTTGGTTGTATTGTTTGGTTGTATTGTTTGGTTGTATTGTTTGGTTGTAATGTTTGTTTGTATTGTTTGTTTGTATTCTTTGTTTGTATTGTTTGTTTGTATTGTTTGTTTGTATTGTTTGTTTCTATTGTTTGTTTCTATTGATTGTTTCTATTGATTGTGTGTATTGTTTGTATTGTTGGTATTGTTTGTTTGTATTGTTTGTATTGTTTGTTTGTTTGTATTGTTTGGTTTGTTTGGTTTGGTTGTATTGTTTGGTTGTATTGTTTGGTTGTAATGTTTGTTTGTATTGTTTGTTTGTATTCTTTGTTTGTATTGTTTGTTTGTATTGTTTGTTCCTATTGTTTGTGTGTATTGTTTGTATTGTTGGTATTGTTTGTTTGTATTGTTTGTATTGTTTGTTTGTTTGTATTGTTTGGTTTGTTTGGTTTGTTTGTATTGTTTGTATTGTTTGTATTGTTTGTTTGTATTGTTTGTTTGCTTGCATTGTTTGTTTGTATTGTTTGGTTTGTTTGTATTGTTTGTATTGTTTGTATTGTTGGTATTGTTTGTTTGTATTGTTTGTATTGTTTGTTTGTTTGTATTGTTTGGTTTGTTTGGTTTGTTTGGTTTGTTTGTATTGTTTGTATTGTTTGTATTGTTTGTTTGTATTGTTTGTATTGTTTGTTTGTTTGCTTGCATTGTTTGTTTGTATTGTTTGGTTTGTTTGTATTGTTTGTATTGTTTGTATTGTTTGTATTGTTTGTTTGCTTGTTTGTATTGTTTGGTTTGTTTGGTTTGTTCGTATTGTTTGGTTTGTTTGTATTGTTTGTTTGTTTGTATTGTTTGGTTTGTTTGTATTGTTTGGTTTGTTTGGTTTGTTTGTATTGTTTGTTTGTTTGTTTGTATTGTTTGGTTTGTTCGTATCGTTTGGTTTGTTTGTATTGTTTGTATTGTTTGTATTGTTTGTTTGTTTGTTTGTTTGTATCGTTTGGTTTGTTTGGTTTGTTTGTATTGTTTGGTTTGTTTGTATTGTTTCGTTTGTTTGTATTGTTTGTATTGTTTGTATTGTTTGTTTGTATTGTTTGTATTGTTTGTATTGTTTGTTTGTATTGTTTGTTTGTATTGTTTGTATTGTTTGTATTGTTTGTTTGTATTGTTTGTATTGTTTGTTTGTATTGTTTGGTTTGTTTGTATTGTTTGGTTTGTTTGTATTGTTTGGTTTGTTTGTATTGTTTGTTTGTTTGTTTTGTTTGTTTGTATTGTTTGTTTGTATTGCTTGTTTGTATTGTTTGTTTGTTTGTATTGTTTTGTTTGTATTTTTTGTTTGTTTGTATTTTTTGTTTCTATTGTTTGTTTCTATTGTTTGTTTCTATGGTTTGTTTTTGTGTTGTTTGTTAATGTTTCCGTCACGTCACGTCACGTCAAACAAATGTTTGTTTTGTTTGTGTATTGTTTGTTTGTATTGTTTGTTTGCATTTTTGTTTGTTTGTATTGTATCATTTGTATTGTTTGTTTTGTTTGCTTGTATTGTTTGTTTCTATTGTTTGTTTCTATGGTTTGTTTTTGTGTTGTTTGTTTTGTATTGTTTGTTTGTATTGTTTGTTTGTTTGTATTGTTTGTTCCTATGGTTTGTTTTTGTGTTGTTTGTTTGTATTGTTTGTTTGTATTGTTTGTTTTGTTTGTATTGTTTGTATCGTTTGTATTGTTTGTATTGTTTGTATTGTTTGTATTGTTTGTATTGTTTGTTTGTTTTGTTTGTATTGTTTGTATTGTTTGTTTGTATTGTTTGTTTTGTTTGTTTTGTTTGTTTTGTTTGTTTTGTTTGTTTTGTTTGTTTGTATTGTTTGTTTGTATTGTTTTGTTTGTTTTGTTTGTATTTTTTGTTTGTTTGTATTTTTTGTTTGTATTGTTTGTTTATATTGTTTGTTTCTATGGTTTGTGTTTGTGTTGTTTGTTTGTTTTGTTTGTGTATTGTTTGTTTGTATTCTTTGTTTGCATTTTTGTTTGTTTGTATTGTATTGTTTGTATTGTTTGTTTTGTTTGCTTGTATTGTTTGTTTCTATTGTTTGTTTCTATGGTTTGTTTGTGTGTTGTTTGTTTGTTTTGTTTGTGTATTGTTTGTTTGTATTGTTTGTATTGTTTGTTTGTATTGTTTGTTTGTATTGTTTGTTTTGTATTGTTTGTTTTGTATTGTATTGTTTGTATTGTTTGTTTGTATTGTTTGTTTGTATTGTTTGTTTGTATTGTTTGTGTTGTTTGTATTGTTTTTTTGTTTGTTTGTATTGTTTGTTTGTATTGTTTGTTTGTATTGTTTGTTTGTATTGTTTGTTTGTATTGTTTGTTTGTATTGTTTGTTTGTATTGTTTGTTTGTATTGTTTGTTTTTATTGTTTGTTTTTATTGTTTGTTTTGTATTGTTTGTATTGTTTGTATTGTTTGTATTGTTTGTTTGTATTGTTTGTTTGTTTGTATTGTTTGGTTTGTTTGGTTTGGTTGTATTGTTTGGTTGTATTGTTTGGTTGTAATGTTTGTTTGTATTGTTTGTTTGTATTCTTTGTTTGTATTGTTTGTTTGTATTGTTTGTTCCTATTGTTTGTGTGTATTGTTTGTATTGTTGGTATTGTTTGTTTGTATTGTTTGTATTGTTTGTTTGTTTGTATTGTTTGTTTGTATTGTTTGTTTGCTTGCATTGTTTGTTTGTATTGTTTGGTTTTTTGTATTGTTTGTATTGTTTGTATTGTTTGTTTGTTTGTATTGTTTGGTTTGTTTGTATTGTTTGGTTTGTTTGTATTGTTTGTTTGTTTGTATTGTTTGGTTTGTTTGTATTGTTTGGTTTGTTTGGTTTGTTTGTATTGTTTGTTTGTTTGTTTGTATTGTTTGGTTTGTTCGTATCATTTGGTTTGTTTGTATTGTTTGTTTGTGTGTTTGTTTGTATCGTTTGGTTTGTTTGGTTTGTTTGTATTGTTTGGTTTGTTTGTATTGTTTGGTTTGTTTTATTGTTTGTATTGTTTGTATTGTTTGTTTGTATTGTTTGTATTGTTTGTATTGTTTGTATTGTTTGGTTTGTTTGTATTGTTTGGTTTCTTTGCATTGTTTGGTTTGTTTGTATTGTTTGGTTTGTTTGTATTGTTTGTTTGTTTGTATTGTTTGTACTGTTTGTATTGTTTGTTTGTATTGTTTGTATTGTTTGTATTGTTTGTATTGTTTGGTTTGTTTGTATTGTTTGGTTTGTTTGTATTGTTTGGTTTGTTTGTATTGTTTGTTTGTTTGTTTTGTTTGTTTGTATTGTTTGTTTGTATTGCTTGTTTGTATTGTTTGTTTGTTTGTATTGTTTTGTTTGTATTTTTTGTTTGTTTGTATTTTTTGTTTCTATTGTTTGTTTCTATTGTTTGTTTCTATGGTTTGTTTTTGTGTTGTTTGTTAATGTTTCCGTCACGTCACGTCACGTCAAACAAATGTTTGTTTTGTTTGTGTATTGTTTGTTTGTATTGTTTGTTTGCATTTTTGTTTGTTTGTATTGTATCGTTTGTATTGTTTGTTTTGTTTGCTTGTATTGTTTGTTTCTATTGTTTGTTTCTATGGTTTGTTTTTGTGTTGTTTGTTTTGTATTGTTTGTTTGTATTGTTTGTTTGTTTGTATTGTTTGTTCCTATGGTTTGTTTTTGTGTTGTTTGTTTGTTTTGTTTGTGTATTGTTTGTTTGTATTGTTTGTTTGTATTGTTTGTTTTGTTTGTATTGTTTGTATTGTTTGTATTGTTTGTATTGTTTGTTTTGTTTGTATTGTTTGTATTGTTTGTATTGTTTGTATTGTTTGTATTGTTTGTTTGTTTTGTTTGTTTTGTTTGTATTGTTTGTATTGTTTGTATTGTTTGTTTGTTTTGTTTGTTTGTATTGTTTGTTTGTATTGTTTGTTTGTATTGTTTTGTTTGTTTTGTTTGTATTTTTTGTTTGTATTGTTTGTTTATATTGTTTGTTTCTATGGTTTGTTTTTGTGTTGTTTGTTTGTTTTGTTTGTGTATTGTTTGTTTGTATTGTTTGTTTGCATTTTTGTTTGTTTGTATTGTATTGTTTGTATTGTTTGTTTTGTTTGCTTGTATTGTTTGTTTCTATTGTTTGTTTCTATGGTTTGTTTGTGTGTTGTTTGTTTGTTTTGTTTGTGTATTGTTTGTTTGTATTGTTTGTATTGTTTGTATTGTTTGTTTGTATTGTTTGTTTTGTATTGTTTGTTTGCTTGCATTGTTTGTTTGTATTGTTTGGTTTGTTTGTATTGTTTGTATTGTTTGTATTGTTTGTTTGTTTGTATTGTTTGTATTGTTTGGTTTGTTTGTATTGTTTGGTTTGTTTGGTTTCTTTGGTTTGTTTGTATTGTTTGTTTGTTTGTTTGTATTGTTTGGTTTGTTCGTATCGTTTGGTTTGTTTGTATTGTTTGTATTGTTTGTATTGTTTGTTTGTGTGTTTGTTTGTATCGTTTGGTTTGTTTGGTTTGTTTGGTTTGTTTGTATTGTTTGGGTTGTTTGTATTGTTTGGTTTGTTTGTATTGTTTGTATTGTTTGTATTGTTTGTTTGTTTGTATTGTTTGTATTGTTTGTATTGTTTGGTTTGTTTGTATTGTTTGGTTTGTTTGTATTGTTTGGTTTTTTTGTATTGTTTGGTTTGTTTGTATTGTTTGTTTGTTTGTATTGTTTGTATTGTTTGTTTGTATTGTTTGTATTGTTTGTATTGTTTGTATTGTTTGGTTTGTTTGTATTGTTTTGTTTGTTTGTATTGTTTGGTTTGTTTGTATTGTTTGTTTGTTTGTTTTGTTTGTTTGTATTGTTTGTTTGTATTGCTTGTTTGTATTGTTTGTTTGTTTGTATTGTTTTGTTTGTATTTTTTGTTTGTTTGTATTTTTTGTTTCTATTGTTTGTTTCTATTGTTTGTTTCTATGGTTTGTTTTTGTGTTGTTTGTTAATGTTTCCGTCACGTCACGTCACGTCAAACAAATGTTTGTTTTGTTTGTGTATTGTTTGTTTGTATTGTTTGTTTGCATTTTTGTTTGTTTGTATTGTATCGTTTGTATTGTTTGTTTTGTTTGCTTGTATTGTTTGTTTCTATTGTTTGTTTCTATGGTTTGTTTTTGTGTTGTTTGTTTTGTATTGTTTGTTTGTATTGTTTGTTTGTTTGTATTGTTTGTTCCTATGGTTTGTTTTTGTGTTGTTTGTTTGTATTGTTTGTTTGTATTGTTTGTTTTGTTTGTATTGTTTGTATCGTTTGTATTGTTTGTATTGTTTGTATTGTTTGTATTGTTTGTTTGTTTTGTTTGTTTTGTTTGTATTGTTTGTATTGTTTGTATTGTTTGTATTGTTTGTATTGTTTGTATTGTTTTGTATTGTTTTGTTTGTTTTGTTTGTATTGTTTGTATTGTTTGTTTGTATTGTTTGGTTTGTTTGTATTGTTTGGTTTGTTTGTATTGTTTGTATTGTTTGTTTGTTTGTTTTGTTTGTTTGTATTGTTTGTTTGTATTGCTTGTTTGTATTGTTTGTTTGTATTGTTTGTTTCTATTGTTTGTTTCTATGGTTTGTTTTTGTGTTGTTTGTTTTGTATTGTTTGTTTGTATTGTTTGTTTGTTTGTATTGTTTGTTTCTATGGTTTGTTTGTGTATTGTTTGTATTGTTTGTTTGTTTGTATTGTTTGTTTGTATTGCTTGTTTGTATTGTTTGTATTGTTTGTATTGTTTGTTTGTTTTGTTTGTATTGTTTGTATTGTTGGTATTGTTTGTTTGTTTTGTTTGTTTTGTTTGTTTTGTATTGTTTGTATTGTTTGAATTGTTTGTTTGTATTGTTTGTTTGTATTGTTTTGTTTGTTTTGTTTGTATTTTTTGTTTGTATTGTTTGTTTATATTGTTTGTTTCTATGGTTTGTTTTTGTGTTGTTTGTTTGTTTTGTTTGTGTATTGTTTGTTTGTATTGTTTGTTTGCATTTTTGTTTGTTTGTATTGTATTGTTTGTATTGTTTGTTTTGTTTGCTTGTATTGTTTGTTTCTATTGTTTGTTTCTATGGTTTGTTTGTGTGTTGTTTGTTTGTTTTGTTTGTGTATTGTTTGTTTGTATTGTTTGTATTGTTTGTATTGTTTGTTTGTATTGTTTGTTTGTATTGTTTGTTTGTATTGTTTGTTTGTATTGTTTGTTTGTATTGTTTGTTTGTATTGTTTGTTTGTTTGTATTGTTTGTTTGTATTGTTTGTTTTGTATTGTTTGTTTTGTATTGTTTGTATTGTTTGTATTGTTTGTATTGTTTGTTTGTATTGTTTGTTTGTATTGTTTGTTTGTATTGTTTGTTTGTATTGTTTTTTTGTATTGTTTGTTTGTGTTGTTTGTATTGTTTGTTTGTGTTGTTTGTATTGTTTGTATTGTTTGTTTGTATTGTTTGTTTGTATTGTTTTGTTTGTTTTGTTTGTATTTTTTGTTTGTTTGTATTTTTTGTTTGTATTGTTTGTTTGTATTGTTTGTTTCTATGGTTTGTTTTTGTGTTGTTTGTTTGTTTTGTTTGTGTATTGTTTGTTTGTATTGTTTGTTTGTATTGTTTGTATTGTTTGTATTGTTTGTATTGTTTGTATTGTTTGTTTGTATTGTTTGTTTGTTTTGTTTGTTTGTATTGTTTGTATTGTTTGTTTGTATTGTTTGTATTGTTTGTTTTGTTTGGTTTGTTTGTATTGTTTGTTTGTATTGTTTGTTTGTATTGTTTGTTTGTATTGTTTGTTTGTATTGTTTGTTTGTATTGTTTGTTTGTTTGTATTGTTTGTTTGTATTGTTTGTTTTGTATTGTTTGTTTTTTATTGTTTGTATTGTTTGTGTATTGTTTGTTTGTATTGTTTGTTCCGTTTGGCGTTGTTCCGTTTGGCGTTGTTCCGTTTGGCGTTGTTCCGTTTGGCGTTGTTCCGTTTGGCGTTGTTCCGTTTGGCGTTGTTCCGTTTGGCGTTGTTCCGTTTGGCGTTGTTCCGTTTGGCGTTGTTCCGTTTGGCGTTGTTCCGTTTGGCGTTGTTCCGTTTGGCGTTGTTCCGTTTGGCGTTGTTCCGTTTGGCGTTGTTCCGTTTGGCGTTGTTCCGTTTGGCGTTGTTCCGTTTGGCGTTGTTCCGTTTGGCGTTGTTCCGTTTGACGTTGTTCCGTTTGGCGTTGTTCCGTTTGGCGTTGTTCCGTTTGGCGTTGTTCCGTTTGGCGTTGTTCCGTTTGGCGTTGCTCCGTTTGGCGTTGCTCCGTTTGGCGTTGCTCCGTTTGGCGTTGCTCCGTTTGGCGTTGCTCCGTTTGGCGTTGCTCCGTTTGGCGTTGCTCCGTTTGGCGTTTCTCCGTTTGGCGTTTCTCCGTTTGGCGTTGTTCCGTTTGGCGTTGCTCCGTTTGGCGTTGCTCCGTTTGGCGTTGCTCCGTTTGGCGTTGCTCCGTTTGGCGTTGCTCCGTTTGGCGTTGCTCCGTTTGGCGTTGCTCCGTTTGGCGTTGCTCCGTTTGGCGTTGTTCCGTTTGGCGTTGTTCCGTTTGGCGTTGTTCCGTTTGGCGTTGTTCCGTTTGGCGTTGTTCCGTTTGGCATTGTTCCGTTTGGCGTTGTTCCGTTTGGATGTGTGTTCCGTTTGGATGTTTGTTCCGTTTGGATGTGTGTTCCGTTTGGATGTGTGTTCCGTTTGGATGTGTGTTCCGTTTGGCATTGTTCCATTTGGATGTGTGTTCCATTTGGATGTGTGTTCCCTTTGGCGTTGTTCCGTTTGGCGTTGTTCCGTTTGGATGTGTTCCGTTTGGCGTTGTTCAGTTTGGCATTGTTCCATTTGTATGTATGTACTGTATGCGTTGTTCCGTTTGGCGTTGTTCCATTTGGCATTGTTCCATTTGTATGTATGTACTGTATGCGTTGTTCTGTTTGGCATTGTTCTGTTTGTATGTATTGTTACGGCCTGAAGCACACCAAGCCAAGCCTTCAATCACACTGTCTTTATTTATGGATTATCACACGAAAATCTCTTCCCACACATAAAACCAAGAAGGGAGAAAAGAGGGAAAAACCCGAATAGGCCACTTCAAGAGTAGACAGGTCCAAGAGTAGGCCGGTCCAAGAGTAGGCAGGTCCAAGAGTAGGCCGGTCAAAGAGTAGGCATGTCCAAGAGTAGGCAGGTCCAAGAGTAGGCCAGTCCAAGAGTAGGCAGATCCAAGAGTAGGCCGGTCAAAGAGTAGGCATGTCCAAGAGTAGGCAGGTCCAAGAGTAGGCCAGTCCAAGAGTAGGCAGGTCCAAGAGTAGGCCCCAAGGCAGGCCCAACAGTATTCCCCAAGGCAGGCCCAATAGTAGGCCCCAGGGCAGGCCCAGTGGTAGGCCCCAGTGCAGGCCCAGCACGAGAGGGTAGGAGAAGGCAAGTCCACGAGTAGGCCCCAAGGCAGGCCATAGTGGTAGGTAGCAAGAGTTCGATCAACGTCACCCTTCAGGTAGAGAGATTGCAGCTGGACACTCTACAACCCCCGAAAAAGCACTCTGCCATAAGCCCCCCTCCAAAATGGCTACTCACTCCTCTGAATCACCTCCCTGGCCACCCCCCTGCCCCACAGCCAATCATAGGCTGTATACACATGGACCAAACCACTTGGTCTAACTCCCACGGGGTGGGAGGGGGGGGGGGAGGAAGAAGAAAAAGGTCACAGACCGTAACACCTCCCCCCCTTCAAGAAGAAAACTTTATCCCAATAAAAGCTTTCTTTTACAAAGGCAGGATAGTCTAAACCCAGCATAAACAGTGCAATAAACAAACAGCCACCTCTCATTGTGACATTTACAGGCATCATAGCTAATATGCAGGGGCATGAAAAAAAATATCTGAAGCTCGAGATAGAGCATCTGCAATGACATTATCTCGACCCGAAATATGTACAATTTTCAAGGGGTACGGTTGTACTAAAAGCCCCCATCGGTTCCCTATCAGGTGCTTGTAGAGCAACGCTGTCTAATTCACTTGAGTCAATATCTTGATGCTTTATATGACATACCAACTGGCCGGCCGAGGTCGGCCTCACGCTCATTGTACCTTTTAAGCATATTAACGTGGCACACCCAGTGGGATTTCCATCTGTCATGGGTCCACACCACGTAGTTCACCTCACTCGGCTTTTTTTCGACCAAGTTGGGACCGCTAAACTTCGCCAATAGTGGCTCCCCAGGCAGAGGTAGTGAAACTAGTACTTTGTCTCCAGGCCTAAAATTACGAGCTGTCGTATTCAGGTCAAAACGGGCCTTCATTACTCGCTGAGATACTTTCAAATGTTCCTTGGCGACATTGCAGGCAGTGGTAAGTCTTTCCCAGAAAGTACCTACATAGTCCCGGAGGTTGGGGTTCTCAGTCTCTTTGAGGAATCTCCCTTTCACCACTGGGGAAACACAAACCCTATTGCCAGCCAAATCATTTCCCAATACGAAACTAATACCCTCTATGGGGAGATTGGGGACTATTCCAACCATCACGGGTCCTGTGACAAAATCAGACTTCAAGTTCACCTTATGTAAGGGGACTGGTACATAACGACCTGCATTGCCCTGGATTAAGGCACTCGCTTTCCCCGAACTACTCAAAGTCAATGGTAAAACGTCAGACAACATCAACGACTGGGCGGCCCCAGTATCCCTCAGAATAACTACGGACTTGACTTTCCCGTCCCAAAACACTTGGCCCTTTGACACAAAGGGTTTATAATGGTCCTGTACGGGGCTCGTAAGGTCCGCAGTATCCTCAGCCTTAACTGTAAGGGCACGATCCCTGTCGCTGTCCACTTTGGTTCGAACCAATGCAATAGGTCTAACGGAGTCTCCCTGCTTCTCCTCCCTTTGCAATTTCAACAATTCGACTTCAGATGTCCCCAATGTTTACAGTAATAACACGTGGAGGCCGGTCCCCAGCGAGATACCGGACTCGACCACTCAAACTGTCTACCCAGAGACGGCCGCACCAATGGACCCCTATGGTCTGTCCACTTCCCCTCTGACCGTTCCTCACTAACCCAATTCTTGTTATGCTAGGTAGTACCATAATGAGGAAAACCAAGGCCTCTCTTATGGGTAAGTTCATAATCATCTGCACCAACAGCAGCTTTTTTCAACTCACCAACCTTATGATTCGTAAGGTGTGTCCTAATGTCCAAGGGGATACTGTTCCTAAACACTTCCATCAAGATAACCTCCCTTAGATTACCATAGATCCTATCCACTTGTAGAGAACGATACCACCGATCAAAACTCATTTCCTTCTCCCTCGCAAATTCAACAAATGTCTGCCCAGCCTGTCTTTTTAAGGTTCGGAACTTCTGCCGGTATGCTTCCGGAACTTGCTCATAGGCTGACAAACACAGCCTTTTTAACAGCCTCATAATTTTCTGACTGATCTTCCGACAGAGCTGAATACACTTCCTGGGCTCTCCCTATGAACCCACTTTGTAGTAGCAGGGTCCAGTATTGTACGGGCCACTGAAGACGTTTTGCTATCTTTTCAAAAGACAGAAAAAACGTTTCCACCTCCTCCTCATTAAACCTGGGAACAAGCCTAATGTTTCGAGCCACATCAAAGGAACGGGGGAGATCATTTTGACCCCCACCTGAATTGATGGAAACGGGTTGGGCCGGTCCCACCTGCATTTCTAATTTTCTTAACTCAACTCTCATTGTCGTTCTTCATTTTCTCTTTCAAACTCTTTCCTTTTCTTCCTTTTCTCTTTCAAACTCTCTTTGCCGTTCCTCGTCTTCTAACTTTAGTCTGAGCTGTTTTTCTTCTGATTCTATCCGGGCCAATTCCAAGGCTTCACTCCTCAATCTTACCCACGGTTCTAAACCCATGCGACTGACAATAGCCGAAACAATCTCCGCCTTTTTCATGCTAGATTTCCCACTAACCCCAAGATGATCAGCTCCAGCTCGTAACTCTACCTTACGTTCTACATCTTGCACTGATAGCCCCTTCTTCTCCAAAAATTCCTTCACTTCAAAATCCATCTCCTCAGCCATGGTGTATGACTGCAGTAGAAATACCAGCACCGTAAACAAAAGTCAAATTATCTGCCAATGAGAAAACTTACAAATGCGGGAAAAAGAAAAATCCAAGACAGGTATCACATAATCCAGATCCCGGACGAGCCCCCAATTTGTTACGGCCTGAAGCACACCAAGCCAAGCCTTCAATCACACTGTCTTTATTTATGGATTATCACACGAAAATCTCTTCCCACACATTAAACCAAGAAGGGAAAAAGAGGGAAAAACCCAAATAGGCCAGTCCAAGAGTAGGCAGGTCCAAGAGTAGGGCAGTCCAAGAGTAGGCAGGTCCAAGAGTAGGCAGGTCCAAGAGTAGGCAGGTCCAAGAGTAGGCAGGTCCAAGAGTAGGCAGGTCCAAGAGTAGGCCGGTCCAAGAGTAGGCCGGTCCAAGAGTAGGCAGGTCCAAGAGTAGGCAGGTCCAAGAGTAGGCAGGTCCAAGAGTAGGCAGGTCCAAGAGTAGGCAGGTCCAAGAGTAGGCAGGTCCAAGAGTAGGCAGGTCCAAGAGTAGGCAGGTCCAAGAGTAGGCAGATCCAAGAGTAGGCCGGTCCAAGAGTAGGCAGGTCCAAGAGCAGGCCAGTCCAAGAGTAGGCAGGTCCAAGAGTAGGACAGTCCAAGAGTAGGCCCCAAGGCAGGCCCGGCAGTAGGCCCCAAGGCAGGCCCCAGTGGTAGGCAGCAAGAGTTTGATCAACGTCACCCTTCAGGTAGAAAGATTGCAGCTGGACACTCTACAACCCCCGAAAAAGCACTCTGCCATAAGCCCTCCTCCAAAATGGCCACTCACTCCTCTGAATCACCTTCCTGGCCACCCCCCTGCCCCACAGCCAATCATAGGCTTTATACACATGGACCAAACCACTTGGTCTAACTCCCAGGGGGGTGGGGGGGGGGGTGGGGGAAGAAGAAGAAAAAGATCACAGACCGTAACAGTATGTATTGTATGCGTTGTTCCGTTTGGCGTTGTTCCATTTGGTGCTGTTCCATTTGTATGTATGTATTGTATGCGTTGTTCTGTTGGGCATTGTTCTGTTTGTATGTATGTATTGCATGCGTTGTTCCGTTTGGTGTTGTTCCGTTTGTATGTATGTATTGTATGTGTTGTTCCGTTTGGCGTTGTTTCGTTTGGCGTTGTTCCGTTTGTATGTATGTATTGCATGCGTTGTTCCGTTTGGTGTTGTTCCGTTTGTATGTATGTATTGTATGTGTTGTTCCGTTTGGCGTTGTTTCGTTTGGCGTTGTTTCGTTTGGCGTTGTTCCGTTTGTATGTATGTATTGCATGCGTTGTTCCGTTTGGCGTTGTTTCGTTTGGTGTTGTTCCGTTTGTATGTATGTATTGTATGCGTTGTTCCATTTGGCGTTGTTCCGTTTGTATGTATGTATTGTATGCGTTGTTCCGTTTGGTGTTGTTCCGTTTGGCGTTGTTCCGTTTGTATGTATGTATTGTATGCGTTGTTCCGTTTGGTTTGGCGTTGGGCGTTGCGCTGTATTGTGTGTGTTGTTGACAGCTGGAAAAGATACCGGTACATTGAAATACCAGGATGACAGGTTACAACTGGGTCCAGGTTCTGACCCAAGCTCGAGATCTCAGAGGCGAGTGTACAGTCACGTGAAAAAGTAAGTATACCCCATGTAAAGTTTTGACTTTTTCAACATATTTCAACATACAGCTATTTGATCTTCATTTCAACAATATTGCTAGATAAAAGTAATATAATATAACAAATATCATGAAACATTTACATTTTGTAGTCCATTGTATAATTTAAATAAATATAAAGGCAAATTTCGCATGTGGAAAAAGTAAGTACACCCTTGGCTCTAATAGGTGGTATTGCCGCCTTTGGCAGAAACAACCTCAAGTGGGCGTATTTTATAACTGTCTACCAGTCTCTGACATTGACTGGGAGACATTTTTGCCCACTCCTCCATGCAGAATTCTTTCAGTTGTGCGGTTTTTTTTGGGGTTTTTTTTGGTTTTTTGTGTACAAGATCGAGGCTCGTGAAAGAGCGAACATTAATCACACAGAAAGACAAACCGACACATAAAACATATAACATCGGGAGCGGTAGACAAGATGGGGAGAGAGGGGGAAGGACACAAACACAACATTTGAGAGCAGGGACCGAGAGACATGGAGACATCGAGAGATCTGTGGGAGGGAGAGGGCTTTGGGGGGGGGGCATGGGAAGGGGGTGGGGGTGGGAGAGGTATAAAACATATGGACACTGCCAGGACTTCCAGGAAAGAAGTTGGAATTTCAAACAAGGTGGATCTGGGGTGAATTAGCAGGGGTAGATAAGATCAAGGTTTTGGATGGGGGAAGATAAGAGATGGTGGTGAACAGCTGTTTTAAAGACCTGGAGGGAGGAGTGGGATTGAAGGGAGTGTGGGAGTTTGCTCCAGAGGCAGGAGAAAAGAGGAATGAAAGAGTGAAGGTGAGCAGAGAGCCGAGATTTCGGCAGTTTAACCATCAGAGGGTTGCTGGCAGATATTGTGCGACCTGTCGGAATATTTGGGGGACAGAGCACAGAGAGAGCTGGGGGAGCAAGGCCGGAGAAGAGTCTGTAGAAGACAGAAAGACCACCTACCTGCCTGCGGTGAGTGAGTGAAAGGCCCTCAGAGATAGCTTCATCGCGGGAGATTCCAATAATTCTGAAAGCTTTGGTTTCAACAGCGTGATGCCGAGCTAGGTGTGAGGCAGGAGCACCGGCCCATAGGGGAGAACAGTATTCCATTGAGCTGCGGATGAAAGCCTTGTATGTGGTGAGGAGCTCAGGTGTGCCAAGGAAGGACTTCGCACGACGGAGGATGCCCAGTCGGCGACTGGCTTTGGAGGCCAGCTTGGAAATGTGGTTTTCCCAAGAAAGATCATGGCAGATAGTGAGACCCAAAAGCTTGAGCGACAGAACTTCTTGGAGAGGATTGTTGAGAATGTAGATGGGAGGGTTGTCCAGTCGATCTTTTCGGAGAGACATAGTAAGAGTGTGAGATTTGTCAGGATTGAAAGACATGTTCCACTTGTTTGACCAGTCTGTAATTTTGTCCAAGTCTTCAGAGAGTGAGGAGGCTGCAGACTGCCGATCTGAGGGAAGAGGAATTGGAGCGGCAGAGAGTGGAGTCATCAGCAAAGAGATAGAGAGGATTTTCCAGAGAGTCGGAGAGATCATTGATAAAGACCAGAAAAAGCACAGGGCCCAGAACACTGCCTTGGGGAACTCCAGCCTGAACAGGAAGGGGAGATGAGAGAAATCCATTCAGGGCCACACATTGACTACGACCAGAGAGGAAGTCCACAAGCCATGCATGGAGATTTCCATGGATACCATAGGAGGAGAGTTTGGTGAGCATAGCTGGGTGCCAGACCGTATCGAAGGCACGTGATATGTCAAGGGAGACAGCTCTGTTTTCCTGTTTGGCATTGAGGACCTCCATCCATTGTTGAGAAAGCAGAAGCAGCATGTCCAGAGTAGAGTGACCTGGTCTGAAACCAAATTGATGATCAGGGATCAAGCCATTGGAGAAGAGGAAAGATTTCATATCCGAAGCAATGATGGATTCCATGACTTTGCTGATAATTGGGGGCAGGCTGATTGGTCTGTAGTTGCAAGGATCTGTTTTTGCACCTTTTTGTGTAAAGCAGTAATGTTTGCTGATTTCCAGGATGCTGGCAGATGATCTTGAGCAAAAGAGAGGGTGGAAAGAACAGAGAGAGGGTGAGATAGAGCGGCAGAGCAGGAATTTAGGACCCATGGGCTGATGCCGTCTGGTCCAGTTGCAGAATCAGAGTCGAGGTTAGACAAAAACTCCTCCACCTTGTCAGGAGAGGAGGACACAGAGTCCAGGAGCAGTTGGGTTCGACTGGGAAAGGTGGAACAGAGAGAGATGGGTTTGGGACTAAAGATTTTGAGGCAAACACAGAGTTGAGGCATTCGGCTTTGTCACGTGCGATGTCAACTGTGTGGCCATTTGAGGTAAGGGAGGGGATGGAGGGGAAACAAACACCAGAAACGGATTTGACCAGACGCCACCAGGATTTGGAGGAAGGAGACAGGTTTGAGAGTTCATTCTTGAGTGTGGAGAGATAGTGCTTCCTGGCACACCTGAGGGTAGACACACACTTGTTCCGAGCTTGGTGGAAGGAACTGAGATTGCCTTCAGTTGGATGAGCCTTCCAAGAGGCAAAGGCAAGTTGTTTCAGGGCAACTGCCTCACCACAAGATTCCGTGTACCATGGACGGGGGGAAGGGTAAGACAACTGAAGACGAGATGGGATAAATCTGTACATGAGAGAGAGCAGTTTGCTTTGGAAGAATTCCCAGGAAGAATTGATGTCAGAGGCAGTGGAGATGGGAGACCAATCCAGACGATTGATGGCTGCTTGAAGACCGTCCCAGTCGGCCTGAGTGAAATGCCAGAATCGTCGACGCTGAGGAGGCTCTCTGAGAATGGCCAGAGAGATGTCCACTTTGACAAGCACATGATCAGAAGAACCGATTGGAGCAGAAGCAGAGCAGCAGACATTAGCAGGGAAGTTTGTCATAACCAAGTCTAGAAGAGAAGATACTCCATTGGCTGAGATCCGGGTCAGGAAATTGACAGATTGTGTCAATCCCAGTGAGTCACAGAAGTCCTTTGCTGAGGTGCCATGGCTGGTGAGAGATGAACCCACACCCAGCCAGCTGGCATGATTACAGTTGAAGTCGCCACATATGAGGAAGAGAGAGTTGGGATGAGTGGTTAGAAGTTGGTCCATGTTGTCAGACAGTGAAATGTAAATGGCGTCCTCACTGTTTGGAGGACGGTACAGAACACATATGAACAAAAGGTGGGAGCGGAGAGGAAGCCATAGCCAGAGATACTCCTGGGGGTGAGGAGGAGAGAGAGCAGTGCAAGGAGAGTGAGGAAGAGAGTTTTTGATAAAGATAGCCACCCCACCACCAGGACGAGGCTCAGGTCTATCATACCGGAGGAGGGAGTAACCAGGAAGAGATATTAAGGAATCAGAGACATCTTGAAGGAGGAAAGTCTGTTAAGCAGATCAAGTCTGGATTGTCAGAAGCAACCTGTATGGAGAGATCAGTCAGGTTTGAGCGAAGGCCCCGGATGTTTGAGGTCCATACCGTTAATGAAGAGAGAGGGGGAGCATCGGGTACAGGACAGGGGAGGGGAGGAGTATGGTAAGATGAAGGATGAGAGGGGGAGGTAGGAAGAGCAGTTGATAGTGTGTCAGAGATTACAAAAGAGTTTCAAGAAAGGGAAGGATGAGGAGGATGAAAGGTTTGATGGTGAAGGGATGAGGCACAGTGAGGGGTTGTTTGAGGGGAGGCAGAGGAAAGTAGAAAGTTGGGGGGGGTGGAGGTATGAGATAGAAGGGAGACGAAGTGGGGAGGAGGCAGCGTTGAGGAGGAGGGGGGAGGAGGGAGAATTGGAGAGGAATGGTATGGGGGGAGATTTGAATGGGAGGGGTTGGGGGGGAGTTTTGAAGGGGAGGAGTGAGGGGGGAGTTTAGGAGGGGAGGGGCAAGGGGGGAGTTTAGGAGTGGAGGGGCAAGGGGGGATTTGGAGGGGAGGGGCAAGGGGGGAGTTTAGGGGGGGAGTTTAGGAGGGGAAGGGCAAGGAGGGAGTTCAGGAGTGGAGGGGCAAGGGGGGAGTTCAGGAGTGGAGGGGCAAGGGGGAAGTTTAGGAGTGTAGGTGCAAGGGGGCGGATTTGGAGGTGAGGGGCAAGAGGGGAGTTTCGAAAGTGGATGATTAATGAAAGACGAACATTGATAACAAATTGGGTTTGTTGTGATTTTCAAGTCAGCAATCCGATTCAGAATGATGGAGGGATGGAATGAATGTGACTTTAGACCATGTAGTGAGGGAGACGTATAAGAGATTGAATTTCTTTTTTTTGACATGGAATGAGATGGAGAGGAATTTGAAAAAAGCCTTTTAAATAGGAAGAAAAACAGCGTGTTGTAATATACCACTGAATAAAACACTGAAGGGGAAAGGTTAAACATATTTAAATAATATTAAAACAGAACCGTAGACAATCTTATATGCACAAAGTACCAACAAAGTAACAACAAAGTACCAAGAGCTGAGAGGGACCACCACGAGTCACGTGGACAGGGAAAAAGGTGGATGGTAAGGAGATAATGGGGGCGGGGCGAACAGCACACCTGGGCAGAAAGTACAGGATGAGACAAAGCACACGTGGAGAAAGGAAAATAAATGTTTTTGGTTATTTTTTTGTTTGTTTGTTTTTTTGGGGGGTGGGGGTATTTTAAATAAACGTATTTAAAACGTTAGACAAAGAGTATTATGTTTGGGGTAGAAGGGAAAAAACTAAGAGCCAAGCAAAACACGATGTAGGGGACTTAAGTAAACAAACACCGATGGGGATACAAGGCCGCACACGTGGAGCAGAACACGATTAATTAATTACGAGTTACAGGAAATTCAAACCAAAACCAACTATAAACAAACAATAACGCATGGACGATAAAATAACGAGTTGAAATTTGACAAACACACGAATGAAAAAATAACCGCTTTGGATGCCCGGAGAGAACCAGGCCTCAAGGTCGGAAGCTTCAACAACTAGGCCGCGTGGCACGAAATACTCGACTATTTTTACAGGTATGAAAGAATAACACCGATAATCTCCCGAGGGACACGCAAAAGGTACACACACGTAAGATAAATACAGTTTCGACAAAAATACAAATGTACTTCGAGCGTACGTGAGGATCGTGGAACAGCTTCGAAAAACCGTGACCGCCCTGACAAGAACTCGCGAGATCGCCGAGATCTTGTCAGGTTTGAGGGGTTTCTTGCATGCACAGCTCGTTTCAAATCCCCCCACAACATCTCGATGGGATTTAGATCCGGGCTTTGACTTGGCCATTCCAGACCCCTCCATTTCTTTCTTTTCAGCCATTCCTTGGTGGATTTACTGGTATGTTTAGGGTCATTGTCATGTTGCAAGGTCCACCTTCGGTTGAGCTTCAACTTCCCGACAGATGGCCTCACATTATCCTCAAGCACCCTCTGGTACAATGAAGAATTCAGAGTGGATTATATGATGGTGAGCTGCCCAGGCCCTGATGCAGCAAAGCTGCCCCAAACCATAATATTTCCACCACCATGCTTTACAGTTGGTATCAGGTTCTTGTGGTCAAATGCTGTCTTTGGTTTTCGCCAAACATGTCTTCTGGTACTGTGGCCAAATAGCTCTACCTTTGACTCATCTGTCCAGAGCACATTGTTCCAGAAGTGCTCGTCTTTGCCTAGGTGTTCATTGGCAAACTTTAGTGTTGCCCTGATGTTCTTTCTGGACAGCAAAGGTTTCCTCCTGGCACACCGCCCATGTAGATCAAATTTGTGCAGCCTCTTTCTAATGGTAGACTCGTGCACTTTGACATCAACAGTGGCAAGCGCTACCTGTAGGTCCTGTGATGACATTCTGGGGTTCTTTGAGACTTCTTTCAGCATATTGCGGTCTGCTATCGGGCTGAACTTGCTGGGGCGGCCTGGCCTGAACAAGTTGGCAGTTGTTTGGAATCTTCTCCACTTGTAGATGATCTTCTGGACAGTCGAATGATTGATTTCAAATTGTTTGGAGATCTTTTTAAATCCATTCCCAGACTCGTAGGCATCTATAACCTTCTTTCTGAAGGGCTCAGAGCTCTTTTGATCTGGGCACGGTAACGCCGCACACCAACAACAAAGAGCAAACCAAACTAAATGTCTGAGGTTTAAATAAGACAGGTTCCTCCAAGATCCTCTCTAACGATGTTCTAATCATTTGCACCTGAGCTGGTGCACCTGATTCTAATTTTAGGTATTTGAAGTCGTGATAAATGTAGGGGTGTACTTACTTTGTCCACATGCGAAATTTGCATTTATGTTTATTTAAATTATACAATGGACTACAAAATGTAAATGTTTCATGATATTTGTTATATTATATCACCTTTATCTTTCAATATTGTTGAAACGAAGATCAAATAGCTGCATGTTGGAATATATTGAAAAAGTCAAAACTTTACATGGGGTGTACTTACTTTTTCACGTGACTGTATGTACACCTCTTGGCTATCCTGCCAACCCAGTTTCACGTTATACACAATGTCACAATGCAATACACACAATACAGATAGCCATTTGGCCCACCATTTCTGTTTCCTTCATTCTCCACATCATCTATCAAGATGTGCCCAACTTCATGACCTGTCTGTCCTTTTAAATATATTGCCAGAGCTCAGGCACAAAACTAGGTTAACCTGCCATCTCTAACATGATAGCGGGAATTACAATTCAGAAGCCACTAACAGATTTTTGAGCAAATAGAAAAGTTTGTCGAACACCAAGGATAAAGGTACGAACGAGTCTCACCGAGTTTCGTCCTGCTCTTTAAACCACAGTGAAGTCCTTGCAATGACGATGCACCCAGGGCACTCCCCGTGCCCTCTCACATTCCATTATCCATTTACTTTGCATGTTGACTTTTATCCACGTCAGACAAACAGAAATCGCAAAAATTCCCAGCATTGTTGAAGTTGGACATTGTGAGGTTTTCCGAGTTCGTTTACCCCGAATTTCGCAGACACCGTTATTAATTTAATCCCCCGCCCCCCCCCCCCCCCTACCCCACTTACACCTGTTCCTAATAATTTGTTTAACAGTAAAGGCAACTCCTTTTAAACAGATATTGTAATCAAATAACTGACTAAATACAGCACTGGAGTTTGAAATGATACGAATTGTACAACAACCAATACTTCACTTTATCTTGAAATCGCAAACGTTGAAATGTTCACATGGAGCGGGGGGGGGGGGGGGGAGGCTTGGGGGGCAGAAATTAAGCCCATACTACAAAATAGGGTCGTTTGTGGAAAAATAACACCGAGCTGATACTCTAGGTCTCCTGGCTTTTGGGTCACAGACACCGTTACTATTGGTTGGTGGGAGTGGATCTATGCAATAAACCACCTTTAGAGGCCATTTTTCCCCGCGAACGACAAACAGGGAATTACCAGTGAACTGGTCCTCAAATTAGCTGACCTCGGAAGGATGACAGGCTGAGTCAACCCCCCTGGCGTTAATTCAGCGATCGACCGGGATTCGAACCCAGGATCCTAGGATCCTAAGCCAGCACCCTAGCCGCTAGCCCAACACCAGGGTATTGTGGATCAGTGGATCTATGCAATATGAAATCGAGATCTCGCGAGATCTTGGAGACGGCGGCAGGGATTTTCGAAGCTCCACACGGTCTCCACGTTTTTCGAAGTTAAGTCTGTTCACAATTGTATTTTGTCGAAACTGTATTTATCTTTCGGTGTGTGAAGTTATTGTGTGCAACTTTGGTTGTTTCTCGGTGTTTATCTTTCATAAATTGATCGTCTGTTTGCCGTGTCGCGAGCAAGGCCTTGTACAGTGTGCACTGTACAACCTTGAGGCTTTGTTTTTCTCTCAGTGGTCCGTCGTTTGTGATCCAATAACTTTCGTTCTCTGTATTCCCAGTCTTTTCACCCATAGCCTACTTCCTTGTGTAAATCTCAACTCAAAAAAAAAAAAAAAAAAAAACATTTCCTTCTCTGTTCTCATTCGTTTATTCATTCTTATTCGTTCGTTCGTTCTTCGACCACGTGTTTCTCCCCCATTTCCCCAGATAGTTTTCACTCATTAACCTTCAATGTTTACACTTTCCCCTCAAGTTATGTATTCCGTCATATTTTATAACACCTTTTTCTTCTTCTTCTTTAAAAGGCTGCTTTCGACTTGCTCACCAAATCAATTCATCCCAAAAAAAATATCCATCTCCTATAGTGCCTTTGTTCTACATTCCCTAAACTCTCCTGCACTCCATCCTCCATCCAGCGTCCTTAAACGTATTTTTAACTCAAAGGTCACAAGAAACTCATTTTGCAATAAATGTTCGTTTCCCATAAATCGTACACTTTCAAAAATCCAATCTCACCCCTCCCCTCCAAATCTTCCCCATAACCCCTCCCCTCCAAATCTTCCCCATCACCCCTCCCCTCCAAATCTTCCCCATCACCCATCCCTTTCAAATCTCCCCCCTTGCCCCCTCCCTCCTAAACTACCCCCTCACCCCTCCCCGCCAAGACGCCCCCTCGCCCCTCCCCTCCTAGACTCCTGCCTCACCCCTCCCCTCCAAATCTCCCCCATATCCCATCCGTTTCAAATCCCTCCCCTTGTCCCTTCCCTCCCAAACTCCCCCCTCACCCCTCCCCTTCAAATCTCCCCACCCTCATTGCTTCTCAATTTCCCCCCGCTCACTCCCCCTCCTCAAAGCGTCCTCCCCGCTTCTTCCCCCTTCAAACTCTCACCTCCATCTCCCCCAACCTTCTGCCTCGCTCTTCCCCCTCCTCAAATAACACCTCATTGTGGCTCACCCAATCACCATCAAACCTTTTGTCCGCCCCATCCTTCCCTTTCTCTGAGCTATTCTGAAATCTCTGACACACCTTCAACAGCTCTCCCTACCTCTTCCACCTCTTCCACATCTTACCCTACCCCTCCTCCCCCCTGTTCTGTATCTGATGCTCCCCCTTCCTCTTCATTAACGGTATGGACCTCAAACATCCGGGGCCTTCGTTCAAACTTAACCGATCTCTCCATACAGGTTGCTTCTGTCAAACCAGACGTGATCTGCTTAACAGAAACTTTCCTCCTTTATGATGTCTCTGATTCCATAGTATCTCTCCCGGGCTACTCCCTCCTCCGGTATGATAGACCTGAGCCTCGTCCTGGAGGCGGGGTTGCTATCTTTATCAAAAACTCTCTTCCTCACTCGCCCTGCACTGCACTCTCTCCACCTCACCCCCAGGAATACCTCTGGCTACGGCTTCCCCTTCGCTCCCACCTCTTGTTCATATGTGTGTTGTACCGTCCACCAAACAGTGATGACTCCATCTACATCTCGCTGTCTGATGATATGGACCAACTTCTATCTACTCATCCCAACTCTCTCTTCCTCATATGTGGTGATTTCAACTGTCATCATGCCAGTTGGCTGGGTGTGGGTACCTCTCTCACCAGCCATGGCTCCTCAGCAAAGGACTTCTGCGACTCTCTGGGACTGACACAATCTGTCAATTTCCCGACCCGGATCTCAGTCAACGGAACATCTTCTCTTCTGGACTTGGTTATGACTAACTTCCCTGAAAATGTCTGCTGCTCTTCTTCTGCTCCGATCGGAACATCTGATCATGTCCTTGTTAAAGTGGACATCTCTCTGACCATCCTCAGGGAGCCTGCTCAGCGTCGACGAGTCTGGCATTTCACTCAGGCCAACTGGCACGGTCTTCAAGCAGCCATCAATCATCTGGACTGGTCTTCCATCTCTACCACCTCTGACATCAACTCATCCTGGGAATTCTTCCAAAGTAAATTGCTCTCTCTCATGCACAGATTTATCCCATCTCGTCTTCAGTTGTCATACCCTTCCTCCCGTCCATGGTACACGGAATCTTGTGGTGAGGCTGTTGCCCAGAAACAACTTGGCTTCGTCTCCTGGAAAGCAAATCCAACGGAAGGAAATCTCATTTCCTTTCACAAAGCCCGAAACAAGTGTGTGTCCACCCTCAGGAGAGCCAGGAAACAATATCTCTCCGTTCTCAAGACCGAACTCTCTTATCTGTCTCCCTCTTCCAAATCCTGGTGGCGTCTGGTCAAATCCGTTTCTGGTGTTTGTTCCCCCTCCATCCCCTCCCTTACCTCAAACGGCTACACAGCTGACTCCGCACGTGAAAAAGCTGAATGCCTCAACTCTGTGTTTGCCTCTAAATCTTGTGTCCCAAACCCATCCCTCTCTGTACCCACCATACCCAGTCGTACCCTGCTGCTCCTGGACTCCGTGTCCTTTCCTCCTGACAAGGTGGAAAAGTTTCTGTCAACCCTCGACTCTCATTCTGCAACTGGACCCGACGGCATCAGCCCACGGGTCCTAAAATCCTGCTCTGCTGCTCTATCTCACCCTCTCTCTGTTCTCTTCACCCTCTCTTTTGCTCAAGGTCAACTGCCATCTGCTTGGAAATCAGCCAACATCACCGCTTTGCACAAAAAAGGTGCAAAAACAGATCCTAGCAACTACAGACCAATCAGCCTTCTCCCAATTATCAGCAAAGTCATGGAATCCATCATTGCTTCTGATATGAAATATTTCCTCTTCTCCAATGGCTTGATCTCTGATCATCAATTTGGTTTCAGACCAGGTCACTCTACTCTGGACATGCTGCTTCTGCTGTCTCAACAATGGATGGAGGTCCTCAATGCCAAACAGGAAATTAGAGCTGTCTCCCTCGACATATCACGTGCCTTCGACACGGTCTGGCACCCCGCTCTGCTCACCAAACTCTCCTCCTTTGGTATCCATGGAAATCTCCACGCATGGCTGGCGGACTTCCTCTCTAGTCGTCGTCAACGTGTGGCCCTGAATGGGTTTCTCTCATCTCCTCTTCCTGTTCAGGCTGGAGTTCCCCAAGGCAGTGTTCTGGGCCCCGTGCTTTTTCTGGTCTTCATCAATGATCTCTCTGACTCTCTCGAAAATCCTCTCTATCTCTTTGCTGATGACTCCACTCTCTGCCGCTCCATTCCTCTTCCCTCAGATCGGCAGTCTGCTGCCTCCTCACTCTCTGAAGACCTGGACAAAATCACAGACTGGTCAAACAAGTGGAACATGTCTTTCAATCCTGACAAATCTCACACTCTTACTATGTCTCTCCGAAAAGATCGACTGGACAACCCTCCCATCTACTTTCTCAACAATCCTCTCCAAGAAGTTCTGTCGCTCAAGATTTTGGGTCTCACTATCTGCCATGATCTTTCTTGGGAAAACCACATTTCCAAGCTGGCCTCCAAAGCCAGTCGCCGACTGGGCATCCTCCGTCGTGCGAAGTCCTTCCTCGGCACACCTGAGCTCCTCACCACATACAAGGCTTTCATCCACAGCTCAATGGAATACTGTTCTCCCCTATGGGCCGGTGCTCCTGCCTCACACCTAGCTCGGCTTCACGCTGTTGAAACCAAAGCTTTCAGAATTATTGGAATCTCCCGCGATGAAGCTATCTCTGAGGGCCTTTCACTCACTCACCGCAGGCAGGTAGGTGGTCTTTCTGTCTTCTACCGACTCCTCTCCGGCCTTGCACCCCCAGCTCTCTCTGTGCTCTGTCCCCCAAATATTCCTACAAGTCGCACAAGATCTGCCAGCAACCCTCTGATGGTTAAACTGCCGAAATCTCGGCTCTCCGCTCACCTTCACTCTTTCATTCCTCTTTTCTCCCGCCTCTGGAACAAACTCCCTCACTCCCTTCAATCCCACTCCTCCCTCCAGGTCTTTAAAACAGCTGTTCACCACCATCTCTTATCTTCCCCCATCCAAAACCTTGATCTTTTCTACCCCCGCTAATTCACCCCAGATCCACCTTGTTTGAAATTCCAACTTCTTTCCTGGAAGTCCTGGCAGTGTCCATATGTTTTATACCTCTCCCACTGCCCCCTTCCCACGCCCCCCCCCCCCCCCCCCCCAAAGCCCTCGCCCTCTCTCAGATCTCTCGATGTCTCCATGTCTCTCGGTCCCTGCTCTCAAATGTTGTGTTTGTGTCCTTCCCCCTCTCTCCCCATCTTGTCTACCGCTCCCTATGTTATATGTTTTATGTGTCGGTTTGTCTTTCTGTGTGGTTAATGTTCGCTCTTTCACGAGCCTCGATATTGTATACAAAAAAATATAAATAAAAAAAAAAAAAAAAAAAATCTTGAACGGTTTTTTGAAATATTGTGTACATAAGCCAAGTTACCGAGACGGTTGAAATGGCAACACAATCACCAATCACAGCCGTAATCCAATCAGGTCGAGATAATGTCATGACGAATAGACATCTGCAATGTCAAAGCTAATCGTTTTTGAAATATGAACACAAAAGTACATGTACGGATGATCGGTCAAACGGAGCGCCTTTTAATGGTTCCCATCTCCGACCTTTGTGGATGTGTGGTCAACAGAAATGTTGAATCAATTAAAAATACTTTCAAAGAATCACTAGACCAAAGTAATTTTGCACACTCGGCACAGAAGCGATTTGTGTAGAACATTTTCATACGTGCCTCAGCAATACAAACAGTCCATCCGAAATCTTAATTTAAAGACAATCGATGAAGTGAATCAGAGCTTCAGGCAGGTTTATTAGTATTGCTCAGTTTGCAGCTTCTCGATAGACAAAAAAAAATGTACGATGCACATCCTAGGGACACCGAGGTGAGATGTTGAGCAACTCGACCGACAACCATAACCGAACAGCAAGATTTACCATGATATTGAACAAGTTTGGCTGAAAAAGTAAATGTAACAACACAGTTAAGCTTCGCAACAAATCCAAGTCAATCAGATAAATTCCAACCAAGTAAAGTAGGAGCATCAACAAGTCTGGGGCCTGGCATATGTCAAAATTGGCAAAACATCTCTCCACAAAATACTTTTCCAACAATTTTAACTGAAGAGTCGCCCTTGCACCAACACTTCAATGTCAAGCGACGGACTGGTTTACTCTCTCATGCCTTACAGGTGCAAAACAGTTGACGTTCATCAGAACATTTTTACTGAATATCAAGCAACAACGATCATTGATTGATTTAACGCCACAACGATTGCAAGAGATGGTCGAATCAAAAGAGCATCAAATAAAGTCCTGCTGAACGTCCATCTCCACAAATCTTCAAATCTCAAACGGTGCAAATTAACTGATGGAGGAGATTACATTAACGATGTTATATTATGGGGCTTTAGCACTAGGCAAAAAGGTTACATCCACAAGGTTATCATACACACGGTGGCTTTTATGCTCATCGACGCTCGGATGACTCGAGGTGGAAGACAAGGAACAAGCGGGACAATTCCACAGAGCAGGGATTAAAGCACAACTGTGTAGATGGCATTTGGGGTGGCCGGTGGTGACGGCTCCGGTGGATCTTTAATAAGCGTGGTTGGCCACAAACAGGGATTCTCCGGCTGCAGTACCTGCACCGCCAGTAGGATTGTATTCGCCCTTGGCTGCCAAGGCATTGATCTGCGAATAGGGATCACATTGAGCTCAGGTTTGAGTCTTAGAATTAAAATATAATATTGATTAGAATATAATATTGAATATAATATTGAATATAATATTGATTAGAATATAAATATAATTTATTAAAATATAATATTGATAGAGCACCTCACCACACGAATCTTGGAGAAAAAAATTAATACAAGGACGCGGGAAGTGGAGTGGCAAATAAGATTGATTTGCCAAATTCATAGCCAAGGTACTGCTAAACTGAAGGTTCATGTTCAAGATATAAAATTCAATTGAAATAAAGTTGTTCCTCAATCAAACTAATGTTTGCAGACAGAGTGATCAAATTCCTTAAACCCGCTTTTCACGTGCGGGGTAAAAATGTAAAGCCTTCCGGTTAATTTTTTTCATTATCTTGATTTTCATTTTATATTGTAAATCATTCACAATTCAGCTTCGGCGACGATTTGATAATAAAACCATAAATTGAATTGCATGAGCGCACCAGTACACAAACAGATAGATCTCAAAAGAAAAGGAAATTAACAATGTACATAAAATCGATTCACGTTTCATGTTAATTTCTGTCCCAACATTTCATTAATATATACGAGCAACAGTACCCGCCCTACGGGCGGGGCTTCAATTGGGAAGCCCAAATGAAAAGGTAAAATATCAGAAATTGAAGGCTATTTTTATTTTAAACGATTCATATAAACATCCGTTGAATCATATCACACGCAAATCATCAAAATCTAAACAGTACATGGCTAAACAGTACATGGTCTCGCATCTTACTCGCTCTGTTGTACCGATAATGATCCTTCCGCAGGTTCACCGAAGGAAACCTTGTTACGACTTTTACTTCTAGATAGTCAAGTTCGCTCATCTTTTCGGTGCACCGGCACGAGCCGAGAACGGCCCGTGCAGGGTCTGATCCGAGGATCTCATCAAATTGTCCGATCGGTAGTAGCGACTGGCGGTGTGTACAAAGGGCAGGGACTTGATCAACACGAGCTGATGACTCGCGCTTACTGGGAATTCCTCGTTCGTGGGATACTGTCTCAAGCCCCAGTCCCCATCACGGATGGGGCTCAGCGGTTTACCCGAGCCTGACGGCGAAGGGCAAGGTACACGCTGGCCCGTCCAGTGTAGCGAGCGTGCGGCCCCGGATATCGAAGGGCATTAAACGTTCATTAAACATTAAACGTTCATTAAAGGATTATGAAACGAAAAACATAACGAAATTACATTCACACCGTCACGTCAAACACTACCGTGAACACATAACATCGTCACAATGAGAACATCGTCACAATGAACGTTATGTGAACGCGAATGTTATGCGCGAGTCCAAACCTGAGAATGCTGGAGACCAAAGCTGAAATTGGGAAAACTAAATAGCCTATTTTGCTCCCAAGGGTCCCAGGATTACCCACCCAAAATATTTTTGCGATCGGTTCAGCAGTTTTTACGGTACCTTCGAACAGACAGACGGACATTTGGTGAATTATAGTAAGATGTTTTAAGGTTAGTGTATTTTACAATGTACAGTGGCCTGCAAAAGTATTCATAACTAGCCTAATGCACCCGGCATTGCCCGGGTTCTTTTTGCATTAATTTACTACTATAATTCAGCTTTTACTCACGGCTGTAGAAGATTGACTACTATAATTCAGCTCAGCTTTTCATTGCGAAATGGGCCCAGCCCAGCCAAGGTGGGCCTCGACCGGCCTCGCCACCTAGCCTACAACCTTCCCGGGGCCCATCCCGACATTTGTTGTTTCAGAGGTTTCCTCCTATCTTTCACCATTCAGGAGATTAGCGCGTGCAGACAAACAAAAACGTGTGTGTATATATATATATATATATATATATATATATATATATATATATATATATATATATATATATAATAAAGAAGAAACATAATAATAATATATAGACTTAATATTTATATATATATAATATATACAGTGGAACCTTGACTTACGAGTGCCCCAACTTACGAGTTTTTCGAGATACGAGCCGTCGCTCCGGCGGTTTATTGCTTTGAGATGCGAGCCGAGATCCGAGTTACGAGCTTTCGCCACCCGGTCACGTGGTTATCTTGCCGTTCAAGTACAGTATCTTTGTCGTATAGCGCTGCATTTTAGTTTTCGCATTTCGGTTATTTTGAGTTTTGCCGCCAGGTGGGTTCTGGTCACGTGGTTATCTGGCCGTGCACGTACAGTATCTCTATCGTATAGCGCTGCATTTTTGTTTTCGCATTTTGGTTATTTCGAGTTTACGCCGCCAGGTAGGTTCTGGTCACGTGGTTATCTTGCCGTTCAAGTACAGTACGTATCTCTGTCGTATAGCGCTGCATTTTTGTTTTCGCATTTTGGTTATTTCGGAAAATTTCATGTTCATGTCGAACATTTCATGTTCATGTTCATGTTTTCATGTTCATGCCATGCCAGGCCACAACTTGTTCAGAGTGCCGGCGATAGCTCGCCTTCTCTTTGTGGAAGACACAGTGAGATCCTTAACATCCAACAACTAATGGGACGCAAACGGGGCGCCCAGTTTAGCGGTACACACATTGATGAATCACCCTGCCTGTGAAACACCGACATGACAGGTTATAGCTGGGTCGGGATTCAAACCCAGGCTGGGCAGTTTAGAGTCAAGTGTGCGTACCTCCAGTCCAGGCCATCCTGCCAACTTGTATGCTGCATACAGGTGAAATATAAAGCGCGAGATATTTTTATATATACTGTATATTTTTTTAAAAATTGGTGTGGTTTTTGGCGGGCTGGAACGGATTAATAGCATTTCAATGCATTTCAATGGGGAAATTTGATTTGAGATACGAGCAATTTGAGTTACGAGCTCGGTCACGGAACGAATTAAACTCGTAAGTCAAGGTTCCACTGTATATGTATAATTTAGATAGAAGATAGATGAATTACCAATAATGCCACAGTTACATGAATTACAAATTATATCTTACGATAATTCACCAAATGTCCATCTGTCTGTTCGAAGGTACCGTAAAAACTGCTGAACCGATCGCAAAGATATTTTGGGTGGATAATCCTGGGATCTCCAGGAGTAAAATAAGCTATTTATTTTTCCCAATTTCAACTTTGGTCTCCAGCATTCTCAGGTTTGGACTCCCGCATAACATTCGCGTTCGCATAACGTTCATCGTGACGATGTTCTCATTGTGACGATGTTGTGACGATGTTATGTGTTCACGGTAGTGTTTGACGTGACGGTGTGAAGGTAATTTCGTAATGTTTTTCGTTTCGTAATCCTTTAATGAACGTTTAATGTTCAATGAACGTTTAATGTTTCATGAACATTTAATACAATTTGATGTCCAGGGCCGCACGCGCGCTACACTGGATGGGCCAGCGTGTACCTTGCCCTTCGCCGTCAGGCTCGGGTAAACCGCAGAGCCCCATCCGTGATGGGGACTGGGGCTTGAGACAGTGTCCCACGAACGAGGAATTCCCAGTAAGCCTGAGTCATCAGCTCGCGTTGATCAAGTCCCTGCCCTTTGTACACACTGCCCGTCACTACTACTGATCGGACGGTTTGGTGAGATCCTCGGGTCAGCCCAACGGGTACGTTTTTCATGGAAGTCCTTCACGAACTTGCTGTCCATGTCTGACGTGCGACTGAAGGTGCTACAGGAATGTGGAATTTATTGGTTTCATGCTTTAGCATTCGCCGTATCTGCATTGCCTGTTTGCTTCTGGCCTCCCACACGTGCATAGCAACAAATTCGTAGCAAGTAGAAACAATTTTTCGAAATGAACTTTTTTTTTTTTAATTCACAACTGATCTGATTCAAAACTGATCAAACTAAACAATGTCATAGTTGAAGGAGGTTACATGTCAGGAATACCTGCAAGAAACATGTACAAATAAAAATTCACTTGTTGCAAAAGTATTCAGCCCCTTACGTGAGTACTTTGTGGAAGCACCTTTTGCAGCAATGACTGATGAGTCTTTCTGGGTCGGTTTTTTTCCCAACTTTGCACATGAGATGGTGAAATATTTTCCCATTCTTCATGTGAGAATTGTTCTAGTTCTGCCAAGTTTGATGGGGATTGTCGACGGACTGCAATCTTCAAGTCTCACCATAAATGTTCAATTGGGTTCAAGTCAGGACTTCGACTGGGGAGACGCAAGAATATTTATTTTCTTCTGATTCAGCAACTCCAGTGTGGCTTTATCTTTGTGCTTCGGATCATTTTCATGCTGAAATGTGAATCTCCTACCCAGCATCAGATTCATGGTTGACTCAAACAGGTTTTCATCAAGGATTCTCCTGTACTTTGTGCCGTCCATTGCCCCTTCTAACCTAACAAGCTTGCCAGTCCCTGCTGATGAAAAGCAGCCCCATAACATGATGCTGCCACCACCATGCTTGACAGTAGGGATAGTGTTGACTGCACAATGTGCATTGTTAGGCTTCCGTCAGACGTAACGCTTTGAATTTAAACCAAAATGTTCAATTTTTGTCTTGTCTGACCACAAAGTTTCTCCACATGTCTGCAGTATCAAGATGCTTTTTCATGATGTGAAGGGACCAGGATATCGATTGATGAATACTGACCCCCATCTTCAACATAGAGCCTTGCAGATCTTTCAAAGTCATTGTTGCATTTACAGTGACATCCCAAACCAGCCAGGTTCCTGGTTGCCCGGCTACTGAGTTTGGATGGGCAACATGATCTGGGTGGTATGATACAACTTCCACTTAACGATGAACTCAAAGGATTAATGAGTCTCCACCTCTATTTCTGAAAACTTAGAGGGGGGAGGGTGAATGCTTTTGCAGGCCACTGTATATGTACAATATTAAAAATAAAATGGACGACAAAGTACCCTGCCTGAAAACTAACATGCAATTATTGCTAGTGCTTGTGTGATACATTTGTGTGTCTTTAAATGCCGAGAATATTTAAATGCGCATCGTTAAACAAACCTCGTTTAAATTGCACTTTTACAACTGTGAGTCAACCTAATTGGTTTTTCTTTTTACACCACTAACCACTGACCTCAAATGCTTTTTAGAAAATACTTTTTTCTCTAAATCTGCCCAACCCCAAAAAAGCCTGGACTGCAATTATGCACATCTCTGCCGCACGTGTATTCCTGCACTGATAAAGACAGAACAGTGTTTGGTATTCCCTGCACTGGCCTTTTGGTAGATGGAAATGCACCATGAGCCGTTTGTAGATTTAACATGTCTGCAACCTAAACCTTAAAAGCAACAAATGGTTATGTCGACAATATGAAGAGAAGATGACTTTAAGGCAATACAGATAGTGTGGCGAGTGGAGCGTAAGGAAAAGTTGACTCACATTAGCCCGGCGCATGAACTCTTCCTGAGCAGCCTTGACGTTCTCCTTCTTCCCAGCCCATACCTTGAGCACGGAAGCCTGCAGGGCACGTCCGTATGAAAAGGTGAGAGCCCAGGGCTTATGCAGGGGGGCCTTGTTGATGGCGCTCAAGTGGATGGAGGCATCCTCCTCACTCTGCCCGCCTGACAGAAAGGTCACACCTGCAGAGGAAACGTTGTCCTCATCAAGAATTACACTTAATTTTTTTTTCAAACAAAGTCAAGGCTCTTGTAAGAGCTAGAACACTCTGGATCAGGATGCAACAGAAGAAAAGCAACAGTAAAGAGATGGACAATGGCAGGGTTGAAGGACAAAATAAAATGAGACTTGGACAAATAAGGGATGTGGAGAGGAATTAAGAGGGAAGTATGCAAGATGGATACAGAAACAAACTCAGGACAGAAAAAGTAGAAATTTCGAAAGAGGTGGGCTTGTGGGTTTGGAGGGGTTCATACCCCTTGTGGGTTCATACCAGGCAAACCTCCGACAACAAAACCAATAGAAACGACAAATAGTCTGTACCGGGCACAGCAGGTGGTACGGTGCGGCGCAGCGCTGTCACAGTGGCCATGGCCACCTCCGCGGGAGTGTACTTGGCGGTGCTGGAGTGGCCGGCAGTGACCATATTGGGCTTCAACAGAGTGCCCTCCAGGTAAACGTGGTGATCGCTTAAAGCCTTGTAGCAAGCAGCCAGGACCTTCAAATTTACATTTCAAAAATATATATTAACAACAATAATTAAAGGCACATTCAAGGTGTGAAGTAGACAAAGACTCCAGCTCAATATCCATAATAATTCATTCCTACTACATGTAACACACCTTCTCAGTAACATGCTGGCATTTCTTGAGATCGTGGTCTCCATCAGGAAGGATCTCGGGCTCAACGATTGGCACCAGACCATTCTGAAATAAAAAAAGTTCAAAGCGCAACTTGAAACAAATATTTTGGACAATGGTCCTTTAATCAAAATAAAGTTGGCCTTTTGCAGCAGTGCCTGAAGCAAATACAATAACAGATCTACCTTTGTATTGTTAAACCAGTAATGCACACTCCCTACAGAAGCTAAATATGGTGTCAGTGAATCACTTACACCATGCCACATGTACATCATCGTTTCCCCACCCTCAATCCACCCTCCCTCGGGTAGGGGGTCAGTGGTTAAACCACCTTTACAGGATAAAATTCCAAGTCTGTTCACCAACCTCGAGGACGAAGGGGGAATCAATTCCATGCACCTAACCTACCTCTGGGTACCCCAAGCATGCATGCAAATTTTGAGAGAAATCAGCCAAGCAGTTTTTGATTATACGAGGTTCAGACATATCCATGAAGAATTGCCGAATTTTAATACAATTACAAACTCCCAGAAAAGGAGTAGAGGTGGGAATCGGGGCATCAAGTTGAGATACGACACCAGCGGTTGCTAAAAGTACAGTGACATGCCACTGGAGGCCTTTAATGGTATGAATTACTGCATCCTCAGCACCATCTTGGAAATAGTATTTGGTCATGACCCAGAGTTCAACATTTCAAATTCCAAACACCACAGAGGCCTATATATAACAACCAAACAAAACCGAACAGCCCCACCTGCCATTTTCTTTACCACTGCTCTCGTTCTTCCCCAGAGAACATCCTGATCCGTTATTTGTTATAGCTCCACCACGAGCCTCGACTGTAAATAAATAAATACAAATTTCTTTAAAGTGAACCTGTTGGCAGATGGTGGCGTAGCGAGCCAACACATTGGCATTCTCGATGATGGAAAGATGCGATGGCATGTTGTGTCCAATCTTGAGCACGCAGCGCCACTTGGCAAAGTCGGCGCCATCCTTCTTGTACTGAGCACAGCGCTCCGACAGTCCGTCCAGACCTGCAAGGAATGAAGACCACAAATTTTATCAACAGGCATTATTGAAGGAGACTTGTGGTTGTACACACCACAACCTTTCTTCAATTTAGACATGGCCTTTTATATGTCCCATAGACAAATGTCAATTTGTCTACAATCTGGTGATGTCATTACAAGTCATGCAAAAGGGCACCTTCAACGACCATAATCAGTTGAAAAAATAATAATAATAACTAGAAGCACCCTTCAATCGCACGTAGTATCGCACGTAGTTATGCCGGGCCTCAAGACGTCCCGCACTTAACCTATCAATGTGAAACTAAGTGCGTTATCGATTAGCCATGGGGATAAAAGTTTGATAACTAAAACATCAGTCACATGGTGTGGCAACCATATTGGTTTCAAGGAAAACTTCTTTTTTTTTTTTTTATGCTTTGAAACCGCTTAACCCATCGATGCAATGCTTTACATACATGATCCACTACCCTTGCTGCATATAGTTTGATAATTATAACATCATTGATCACGTGGTTTGGCAGCCATATTACAACAACAAACAACAACATGCATTTTAAGGCCATTTCCCCTGCAAGAGCAGGGGTTAGCCTTGCGGTCCCCATGACAATCTTCTCCATTTTGCCCTAGCCATATTACATCGAAGAAAAAATGTTTTCTCCGAACTGGCTCAACAAAAATAAATGAAACGTGACCAATGTCACCGACTCCCTATGGGGAGCATACTTTCATAACAATGACAGTCACATGATGTGGCAGAGAAAAAACAAAAAAACAATGTTAATCGTTTTTCCCTTCAATCGAATATGGCTTCAGAGAGGGAAGAGAACCCTCTCTTCCCCACATGACAACCACCATAGGGTCCCCATTATGTCTGCAAAAGTCAAAAGGCACTATAATTTACGTTTCTCAAGATAAAATGGAATGGATAAATAGACAAATGGAATGAGACAAAAAGGGTAGCTTTGCAATTGTGTCAGCTTTGCCTAATGTGAGATGGGTTGGCAAGCGCACCGCACATAGCCCAAAAACAAAACAAAAAATTTCACTCATTCCCTTACCTTGGGTAGTTGTTTCCCCATTTGTTCCAGCCAATGGCACAACACCGGTGTCGACCTGTAATTAAACAAATACCCTTCAGTACCACAAAAACCATCAGTTTCTTTGAAAACTACCAAGTCACAACCTACTTTGGAAACTAGAACATGCGGGCCACAAACCTTGATTCCAACAACAATGCCCCTGTCCCGAATCATCTTGACAAAAGGAGTGCCATTGGCGGCCTTTTGATAAAGGGTCTCATGGAAGAAGATGACCCCTCCAATGCATTCCTTCATGGACTCGGGGCCAGAGAAGAGGATCTCACGGTAAAAGCGGCGGTGTTCATCGGTGTTCTCCAATCCAATTTGTGTCAGCCGCTTCCCCATGGTACCTGATTGTGCAAGCAATAAAAATGAATTGAAAATCACCTTGGGCATTATGGGGAGGCAATGACTCAGAATACTTGCCCTTTCGTTTTGGCACAGAGTTTGGAGAACTATTGCCACATCAATCGGAGCTGAGGTTATAAAGGTTTGTGCAATACGGGACTTTGTAAATGACGTAATCTGCCCCAAAATGCTTGGCGCGCATACACAGAACCCCTCAACGATGATGTTGATCGAGGCATGTTAACGAATAGTATGCCTGTGAAATAAGGATCGTTATCTAAAATGGCTCACAAAGCTATAAAGAAGCCAAAAGTACTTGGAAAGGTACCTGAGAGAAAGGGATGTGCCTCTGCACAATGACAGACTTGGAGAACTTTCTCACCTCACCCAAAAACCTGAGATCTTGTAGTTGCTCATACCACAAAAACTAACGACTATGTGGGCCGGTGCAAGGCCAGAACTATTGCCGGGCACGTTCTGCCCAAATACCCGATGGATTGCTACCAGTGAATGAGCTTTGAACCTTGCGGGATTGTCTCCTGTGAACATGGCAGGCTTTTTGATTTATTTAATGGACGTCTGCAATTGGGAACACCATATCTGGTTTGGGTGCTTCTTAACAGCGATCTTAGAATTGTGGAAGCACAGGTTAAGTTTAAAATTATAAAAATGATATTTACAACATTAATCACACTTGGGGAGAGGGCAGAGGTAAAGGGAGTGGGAGCTACGAGGGCTGTTCTAAATATTTTTTTGTTTGGCTCCAGGACAACAAGATGAACTACTAAAAGTGTGTGTGTATATGTATATGCATGCGCGTCGAGAGCCAGCACAGGCCCTGAGGCAAATAACCTCGGGACCCGCACCCCCACCCTCTCTCTCTCTCTCTCTTTTATAATAGTCAGGTTCACAATGTTTTTTCGTTCAAAATCATGGTAGATTAGCAAACCTATACATTTTTGGAAACGTTATTACATGGAAAATCTGAAAATCAATGTTTACATTTGCCAATTCCGACCAATTCGATTCGACCAATTCCATTCGACCAATTCGACCATTCGCTTCGATCTACCATTCGACCAATTCGATCGATTCGATTCATCGAATTCGATTCGATCGATCATTCGACCAATTCGATTTGCCAATCAATTTGACCGACCTTTGCTTGTGTGGAACGGACTGTGAAAACGATGCGGACTATATTGTCGGATACGACACACAGGACAGTGATGACGAACTCTAAATGGCATATTCTGTAATCGTGTATGTTTGATGCCATTGACTGCCTGTGTATATTTTGTCATTGACTGCCTGTGTAGATGTGAAGTTATACCGACTGCATGTGTATATATGATTTTGCTGACTGCCTGTGTATGTTTGGTGATATGAATTATTGTGACACATTTTTATGTTATTAACTGCCTGTACAAAATGATAACATGTATTTGATTATGCAACTTATCGCGAATGTAAAGACAGTATTTTGCAATTCAAAACCTTTGATTCGTGTCTTACCATTCCCCATAGCACTAATTTGATACTTTCATTGGATTCCTTGTCCCTGAAAATATAGGTTTAGTATATTTTTAAAAGTTTTTAGGGTAATTAGAGGCAGAAATAGAACAAAATATGTATTTTACAGTGGCCATTTTGAAAATCCAAAATGGCCGCCATACAGGTATCTCTCCAAATGTAAACATTGATTTTTAGTTTCCTTATGCTATAACCTTTCCAAAAATGTATAGGTTTGCTAATCTACCATGATTTTGAACGAAATATAATTTATTGACATAGTGAACCTGACTATAACGAAAAACAAAAAAACTTTCAAAACAAATGGCCACTTTTATTTAGCCGCATGATCGAAAATAAAGATAGCAAGACGTTTGAACCGATCAAGTCAATTCGCACCCTGGACTGTTGAACGCTATTTCTCCATAAGACCGGAAAAAAAAAATCCGTGAGAAGATGGTTAATAATTTTTTTGGACAAAGGATACAAACCCATTTCATTATAACGCACATTTCTGGTTATTAGCCCTTTTCTGTGAAGTTTGAAACTGTACCATTAACAGCGGTAAATGTTGTTTTGTTTCCAGCAAGAAAGCAAAATCAGCTTCTGGGTTTAAATGTAATGATGAGGAAGTGGGGATGAACCGATGAGGGGTTTCACTGTACTGTTTAAAAAAAATTACAGGAGAAGCTTGGGCCCCCCAACAGACCCCAGGCTCCCCCGAGGCAGAAACCACTCCCTGATCCCCCCCCCCCCTCCCTCCTTTCGACACCCCTGTGCATGTATATAAATTGCTTGTATCAACAGGAAGTCGCCACCTCTCATCCATGGATATTTCTAGTATTTCCCATATTTTCACGAGTCCAATTCGCATCCAGGAACACAACAATTATGGTTTACTATTTTGAAATTGCCACTCCATCCAAATTCTGAAAATAATGTTTAAAAGAATTTCGATTACAGATTTTGCCATCACAATGGCAGGTTAAAAATGCCTGTGCTAGCAGAAGCAAGTCTAGCAGAAACAAGCAGAAGTGCTAGCAGAAGCAAGTCTAGCAGAAACAAGCAGAAGTGCTAGCAGAAGCAAGTATTAAGCATACAGCATATGTGCGAAAGGTCCCATTAGCATTCAAACGTCATTTTGAAAGTCCCATGTTGAGACCGACCCTAACGGTATTGCGAGAGGTAGTAATTAAAAAAGGGCAGAATAAAGGCAAAAGGTGAAGACAATAAAGTCATGTGGTAATTGGAAAGGGACAGTACACACCAACAGACTCATCAGCTGCAAGGATGCCCTTTCCACGTGCAACAATACGATGGGCAATGTCTGCCAGCTCCTTCTTCTGCTCCGGGGTGAGTGCTGGGTGGAGAGTCATTGTTGATTTTTGTCTTGAGGGACAAAGAAAAACAAGAATTTAAAAAAAAACTTTTTTGCAATCAATCAAAGACGATATGAATCTATTTGGTGTACGAGCAGTCTGTACGAGCAGTCCAATTCATTCATTTTGATGAATACATCTACTCGTAGAAACAGGACTCGATACACAACATTCAATATCTGTACTTCAATTAATCAACAAAAAAAAATGAGCAATTTGCCAACAATGGAGACACGGTTCTCCACAACTGGCAGCATCACAGTCACATATCATGGTTTTATTATATGGGATTGCATACAGATACCTGAATTTGTGGTAAAAGAAATGGAACAATTGTGCTATAATTCAGGAAGAGTGTGAGTGAGCGAGCGAGCCTGCATACGTGTACGACTACGCACTCCTGAACCACTGGACGGAATAAGATGAAAGCTGGTAGTTGTACTCGGGAGGGGAAAGAGGTGTACGGGACGGTTTTAGTTGGTAAAGACACTTCAGTCCTGAGGGAGGATAATTTCTCTCCATGTAAACATGTATTGTGTAGTGCCACTCCCAATGGGAGTAGTGGGCATTACAGGTGATACTAAAATACGATAATTCAAGGAAAAATTATCCCATCCGTAATATTGAGGGAAATAAACTCATCCATAAGGATGGGTTATTGCATTGCCTATCAAATAAAAACCAACAAAAGCAGCGATTCAAAGTTAAATTTTATTTAAAACGATGTTCTCAGATGACAAATTATGGGTTACCTTGTTTGCTGCTTCCACCTGAACATGGAGCTCATGATGCTAGGATCTCAGGTTTGGCAGACAAATGGACAACCTATGTCCTTGTTGTGGATGTGGTTACACAAGCTCCTCCAGGGCCTCACATTAGTTAAAAAAATTAATAAATCAATAAAAATATACAAAAATGGATCATACCAGTCAGTTGGGCTGGCAGTATAGTGGAGCATTAATTTTTTTTTTTCCTCACCTTTCAGCTGTCTATCTTGGGTACAAATCGCGACCCACCAATAAACTGCCATCCTGGCGCTGCACAAGCAGGTAGAGGCATCAATTTGTGCTCAGTCTCACAAATGGATATTAAACCTTGTGTCCCTTCTCCTCGCATTAGTAGACATTAGATCCCAAGGTGTCTTTATCACTGATGTCCTGAACAAATTATAGATTCTTATCTGGGTGTGCAAGGGTACTTTGTACACTTGCAAGGTCTGTGTGTGTGCATGTGCATTGTGCATGCCTGTCTTGCATAACTGCAAAACTGCAAAACCATGAACCTCAGCAGCCCAAAACTTTGCATGCCTATGCAAGGAAACTCCAGATCTAAGGGAAGATAAAGGGAACTCCAAAGGAGTGAATGAATGAAAACTGGGTGTTTGGATAAATTTAAACACGCCTTCTGCAGATAATTAAATTAAAAGAAAAAAAAGGCTTTATCCTTGGTTAGCCAATATCCCTTGCAGGGGGTCTAAGGCTTTGTTTTGGCCTGCTCAAAACGCCTTGCCTTGGAGCAGGCCGCAACGTTTTCTGCACGATAAAGTGCTCAAAAAATAAAATTTTCCACTTTCCTCACACATCATTGAATGTTTGATCTTCAAACTACTGCATACATTACTTTTGCAGGTGCTGGGATTGATTTTATGCTTTCTATGATACGATTTTCCACAATAGCCTCTCACGGAAAAATTAATGTATATAATAAAAATCTGCTTTACGATTTGAATATCGGAGCTCGTGGACTAAACAACTCTCGAAATCTGGAGCAAAATCTGTAAATTTTAAGAAATCAGCAATTCTTGTAACTAAGTGTACAAGCATATTTATTTAAGGAAGGCTGTCATCCCTCCTGCTCTGTCATCTTAATTCATACCTAAATATTTTACTGGGACCTGCAATACTTGTAGGAAACCTGACGATTTGAATCACGTTTTTAAAATTTCCCCAATATGACGAGTCCAGATTACATCGATTTCAAAGTCTTAGATAGGTGTGGATTGACGTGTCGGATCAGCCTAACATTTTTGGCCATTTGAATCAGAAGCATTCTCGACTCTACAAGGCAATTCGGAGATTTTTTAAAGAAAGCGGGAAATCCACTTAGTATTATTAATTTCATAAAGGCTTCTTTGTTCACCACTGTTATGTCTGGGCATGTGACGTATATAGAGCTCTGAAAAGTCCATAAAACTTAAAAAGAAGATTATCCCAGTGGACCATTTCCCTGGAGTGCTTGCCCGGGGGCTTAACCCACTTGTCGAGTGCTCTACAAGCCTCCATGGCGATACCGCAGCTCTGTTCTCCATGGGGACATCCCCAGAGTTCGGAAGGCAAAATAAATTATAGGATTAGAATTATTAAAGCAACAGGACAAGTGAACTATGACTTCAAGAGAGAATTGAAAAATGTTTTGAGTGGCCACAAAGCAATGAATACCCACACCAAGGCAGGATGGCCAAGAGGTACGCACACTCGCTCCAAGCTGTCAAGCCAGGGTTTGAATCTCGGCCCAGCTATAAACTGTCATCCAGGTGTTTCCCAGACAGTGTGATTCATCAATGTGTGTGCCATCCCTCAGATGGTCATTAAACTGGGCGGCACATCTGTCGCATGTTCTCCTCCCTCCACCCCATCTTTGCCCTGGAGGGAGAGGATGGGGTGGGAATCTGGAGGGAGAAGAAGGGGTGGGAGTCTGGAGGGAGAGGAAGGGGTGGGAGTCCAGAGAAGATGGAGGCGGAGGAGGAGGCAATGCCAGGTACCTTTGCTAGTCCATAATAAAAAGTGTGTGTGTGTCTGTTTGTCAGTCAGGCAGTGTGGGTCTCCTCCATAACTCCAAAACCATGAAACCTATCAGCCCCAAACTTTGCATGCATACTTATGGAACTCCAATGGAGTGCATGAATTAAAACTGGGTTTTGGATGTGTTCAAACACCCCTTTTGAAGATCATTAGGGGGTGCTCATCACAACAAAATAATAATAATAACAATAATGGTCTCTGGTCCGCCATGTTAGGGCGTCATGCGGAGCACGATACTTGCAAAATCCACCTCCTACCCCCAAGAAAAAAAATTCCACTGATACAGCAAATTGTCATTTCATCAAGGTTAAAATTGACAATCTTGTGCAAAGCCCGGGTCTACAGGAAGAAAAGTGATGATTTTTCAGATGAAAAATGATGATTTTGCAAGGTTGACCTAGAGTTGACCTCAAAAATATTTAGTTTCCCTATTTAGTGACTCGATGTGCAAATGCTGTTCAATTTTCAAGTCAATCGGATGAAAATTGAGGATTTTAGAAATTTGGCCTATGTTGACCTTTTGGCCTATGTTGACCTAAAAAATAGTTGGTGGTTGAATTCAGTGACCATATATGTAAATCCTCTTAGAATTTCAAGTCAATCAAATGAAAATTGAAGATACTAGGGCATGCCCGTACTATATCTATATCTAAAATTATATCCCCCCCCTCTATTTACATGAAATGGTTTGGTCCAAAGCGAACGGCTTGCGAGTACGGTGACAATCCCCCCCCTCTATTTACATGAAATGGTTTGGTCCATTCGCAAAGCCAAAGCGAACGGCAGTTACGAATCGCAGTTACGATGAATCGCAAAGTAGTTTTAATTAGTTTTAAAACATAGTTTAACGCCAACATAGTTTGCCAACGTGAAATAAATGAATACGCTCTCAAATGTGCCGTCCGAGGCAGAGTCTGTTCGGCACGTTCGGCACACGTGATAGCTCGCTGCTCTCTGATTGGTTGAATCGTTTTTTGGACATAGCTCGGTAACTACTTGTCCGATTAATATGAAACCTTGAAAAGGCACATCCTCGGGTCCCCAGCAATATACCTGGCAAGTTTCAAGTATATCGGACCGGTAGTTGTCGAGAAACAGCGGTCGCATACACACACACACACACACACACACACACACAGACAGAGATTAGTGGAATTATAGATAGATTAGAAATTCGGCCTATGTTGACCTTTTGGCCTATGTTCACCGAATATATAAGTTGTGGTTGAATTCAGTGACCAGATATGCAAGTCATCTTCAAATTTGAAGTCAATTGGATGAAAATTGAGGATTTTAGAAATTTGGCCTATGTTGACCTTTAGGCCTATGTTGACCTTTAGGCCTATGTTGACCTTTTGGCCTATGTTGACCTCAAAAATACTTGGTGGTTGAATTCAGTGACCAGATATGCAAGTTCTCTTCAAATTTCAAGTCAGATGAAAATTGAGGATTTTAGTAATTTGGCCTATGTTGACCTTTTGGCCTATGTTGACTTCAAATATACTTGGTGGTTGAATTCAGTGACCAGATGTGCAAGTCCTCTTCAAATTAAAAGTCAGATGAAAATTGAGGATTTTAGAAATTTGGCAAAGTTGGTGACATTTGGCCTATTTTGACCTTTTGACCCCAAAAACAATAGGCTTCTCAATTGGGACAACCTATACAACTTGGTGAAGTTTTGTGACGATCGGTTTCGAATTGTGACCTGTAGGCCGGTGACAAACAAACAAATGAAAAATCACTCATAAAGCGACACTTGGCAAAACAGAACAAAGTGGAATGGCACTCAGTAGAGCATCCTTTTAACCTCAAAAATAGTTGGTGGTTGAATTCAGTTGGCTGATATGAAAATCCTATTCAAATTTTAAGTCAATCGGATGAAAATTGAGGCTTTTAGAAATTTGAAAAAAGCGGGTCACCTTGTGCCTATGACCTATGTTGACCTTTTGGCCTATGGTGATCTCAAAAATAGTTGGTGGTTGAATTCAGTTAGCCGATATGTAAATCCCATTTAAATTTCAAGTGAATCGGATGAAAATTGAGGATTTTAGAAATTTGGCCTATGTTGACCTTTTGGCCTATGTTTACCTCAAAAATAGTTGGTGGTTGAATTCAGTAACCAGATATGCAAGTCCTCTTCAAATTTCAAGTCAATCGGATGAAAATTGAGGATCTTAGAAACTTAGCATATTTGGTGACCTTTGGCCTATGTTGACCTTTTGACCTTTTGACCCCAAAAACAATAGGCTTCTTGCTTTTGACCAACTCTACTATTTGGTGAAGTTTGGTGAAGATCGGTGGAAAATTGTGACCTGTAAGCCGGTGACAAACAGACAGACAGAACCACAAATGCAACCGAACCAATTTACTTGAAAAATCTTCGATTTTGCAAGTAATAATAATAATAAGCCTTACCAAAATGGTGGTGCACCATCTTGGTCAGACCTCGGTCACATTGCTGGGTTCTTAAGCCGCCATTTTGTTTCGGCCTGTTCAAACATGCTTTGCCTTGGAAGTACGATGACTCAAACGGATTAATTTAGTTGATAATCAAAATCTATTTTTGGTTTGAGGATGGGATCGAAGGCCTAATCTTCCTAACTGAATCGCTAACCACTTACCAAGTTCCGAATCAACTCCCTCCTCCGAGTATATTTTATTTATTTCCTTCAAAAAGTAGAAAATTGATGAAGGCAGCAGTCTCCTCCTCCCCCCCCCCCCCCCCCCTCGTTGGGCCCCACTGTGTCGTGCGATGCTTTGCCTGCTAAAAATGTTGCTACATTTTTTTTATTTCTCCCCTTTTGTGCAATCTGCTATTATAGGACCTGTCACTTCCACATAAATAGATGCATAAAAAATAACGTCCATCATCCTCGTGCCTGGAGTTCCGCCATGTTAGGTCTGCCAAAGGTATCACCTGACATTTTGTGCTCTATGTAACTCGATACATTTGAGATTTGAATTTCAATAATTTCCCACTTGAATTCCTCTTTTAAAGACCTCCGTTTCAAGCTACACCTTTGGGGTTGTCGTTTTGATTACTTTATGCGCATGTGTATACATGACCGCAACATAACTTCAAACAGATTTTGATGCGTCGGCTGCAACAGTCCACTCACAAGCGCTCATACGTGTGTGTGTGTGTGTGTGTGTATATATATATATATATATATATATATATATATGTGTGTGTGTGTGTGTGTGTGTGTGTGTGTGTGTGTGTGTGTGTGTGTGTGTGTGTGTGTGTGTGTGTGTGTGTGTGTGTGTGTGTGTGTGTGTGTGTGTGTGTGTGTGTGTGTGTGTGTGTGTGTGTGTGTGTGTGTGTGTGTGTGTGTGTGTGTGTGTGTGTGTCATAACACTCTCTCTGCTAACCTCTCCCCCCACCTTTTTTCTCTTTTTATTCTCCCACCTCCCCTCCCCCCCCCCCCCCCCAACCCCACCACACAACCATCTCTCATCCACCACCACCCCCACCCCCACTTTTCTCCATCCCCCTCCTCTTTCTCCCCCAACCCCCCAATTCCCCCCCCCCCCCTCCTCCTTCTCCCCCTCCCCCATTCTCCCCTCTCAATATTTCCACAACAAAGCGACTTTGTTGCTCAACAATGCCGGGTACCTTTGCTCGTAATAAATAAAAAGAGGACAGGATTTTCCACAGCATTGGAGAGGCTGCCACCATGTCCTCCAGCCACCTCTCATAGTATTCTCATCAGCGAAGCAATGGATGGTATTTGTTAGCAATTAATAATAATAATTGTATTTTTATAGCGCCTTTTGCCTATGGAGAGCCAGGCATTGAAATTTCAACAATGGAACCTCCAGTCAGCAGGTTTGCATTCATCTGTAGCAAACAATGCAATGATAACAAAAGCACCTTGAGAAGCAGGTAAAATAAAATAAAATGACTCCCCAGCTCTTGCAATGCTGTCACAACCAAAGCAATCGAGCGTCCAGTTTTAGAAAGTCCTGCCGAATATTCAGATCTAGTCAAATATAACCATAACCTACAATTCATTCCCTGACATTTAGGATCTGGTGAAACCAAAGCTGCTCAAATCACTTTCAGACCAACTTCAGCAGCTAATGAAGCACGCACCTATTACTATGCCCCATGCACCGGTGTAACCTAATAGTTCAGCAGCTGCCAAGATTCACTCCGCCCAAGGAGAGTTGGCACATTCTTTGTGGCGCAGTATGTGCTGCAAAAAAGAAAGGCCCAACAAGCTAAATTTAGCAGCCTCTTCAAAACACCCACAAAGCCAAAGCAACCCTCTAACCACCACCATCCACCATCATACATTTGACTTTCGGGTGTTCTAACAGATATTATGCATTGCAAAGGCATACGGGTATGGCAATGGTCAGCAATTTGAATGCATGACACCACTTATTAAACAAACAGGGAGGACAATACGGATACAGAATTTGTTCCTCTATGTATCCATCTTGTCTGCCACGTGTGTTTCTCCTCCTGTTCCTTCCTGATCTTTTCTACGGTCCAGATCCTCCACGAGCCTCGACATTGCATTAAAAACAAAAAAAAACAACACCTTTAGAGGCCATTTTTCCCCGCAAAGCGGGGGTTGGCCTTTTTCGGGGACCGTGGTTGTTCTTGTTTTTCGGTCCACTTTTTGAAGCAATGTTTTTTTTACGGCCGGATGCCCTTCCTGCCACCAACCCTTTTTATCGCCTTTTTTACGACAAGCAGGGAATTACCAGTGAACTGGTACTCAATTAGCCGACCTCGGAAGGATGACAGGCTGAGTCAACCCCCCTGGCGTTAATTCAGCGATCGACCGGGATTCGAACCCAGGATCCTAGGATCCTAAGCTGGCACCCTAGCCGCTAGCCCAACACCATACAAAAACATATATTTGGTCAGGTTGTTTGCGACACCAAACCACGTGCTGGCAAGTAGGAGAGTCACCAAATTCAAGGATTTAACGGAAGCAATATTTTAAAAAATGAGTGCAGGCTTCATTCCCTCTTGCCACCTCTTTAGCTGCAACAACCTTATATTTTAGCCTTATATTAAGTTAATCCTTCATTTTGATATATAGTACCTGAATAGAAAAATATAGCGGTCGAAAAATTATCAGAGGAAGATTACACCGACAGACAAAGAACTATTCAGTTTGCACTTTTCAATGTCAAACCAATGACGTCATCAAGTGCCATAAAATGGAGGAATCGCTGCTCCCTGGCTTTTTAAAACCCCAACCCCTGTTCATCTATTCATAAACAAAGGGGTGATAATATTTTTCTCCATTTTAGGCATTACCACGACCTTGAGATTATATATATATATATATAATCACTAAATACCAAGTTTTTGCAATAAGAGGCTACAGTGGACCCTTCTCTACCTTGTATCAACCAAAAAAATCAAGTGCACCAACATTAATTGCACTTTATAAATTAATGTTATTTGAAGTGTTACCACTACAAGCCCCTAGTCTTACCATGCTTGTTGCCCTCCATGTCATACGTGCATCCATGAGCTTTACAAACACTTTGGGGATGAGGGTATTTCACCCCATCATGCAAGCTTTGCAAAATGCCCACTCTGTCCAGCTACATCCCTACATCGACAAACATTCATGCAGATTATAGGGACGTCACGTGTCCGATGCCATCACACGCAGTGCTTACCGGGAGGACGTACGAAGGTCAGAAAAAGGACGTTACGTCAGAGTCACGTGTCATCTCATGCGGCACACCCGAGCCGGAAAGAACAAGTAATTGCCAGCACGTAGCATATAGCTTTCTTCATTAAAAAAAATAATAAATTTGCCAAATCGTTCCTTGTAGACTATGAAAGAATCATCCAAAGCAGTCATTACACAAAGAGGTGTTAAATAGAAACAATTTGGACATTTTTCACAAACCTCAGATTCAGAAATATATGAAATTGCCAGACATCGAATTGCAAATCACACGATTCGGTTCCACAACCCTTACAGGTGGAACGTAATTTCATGATGACGTCATAACCATCGCCTGCGACGCGTTTGTCATATTGCGGCAATGACGTCACGACCTCTGCACTGACGTGACCAAGGTTAAATCGCTTGAAGGTAAAGAGAACCCATCTCAGAGGTAACCGGGAGAGCAAGTGACGCCCTTCCGCAAATGGCGTCAAGAATACAAAATACTGCATTAAACGTAATTACAAACAACCCGCATTGAAAAATATGTATTCCTAAACCGTGTGGTGAGAAAGAGGGACAAGGCTTTTACTTCAGAATTGCACGCTTCTGGCAAATGTACTCACCTTTAACGAGGTCTGCAACAGGAACCGACAGAACGCCGACTGGAAAGCGCACCTCCGTGAGGAGAACTAAACGTTGCCGATGCGTGACGTCATCGTGGGAGGTGCTCCATTCCGATTGGTCAATTGTGCACCTCACCGACCTCATCGTGTGAAGAATTTTCTTCCACGATTTCGCAAACGATGTTTGCTTCCACTTGATTGATCCTTCTTTAGAGAACAGTGTACGTCCTGCAGTCTGCAGACCAGTTTATCGATGAATGTTAACATCATTAGATAAAGCCACACATATTGATATTCCATGGATTTTATTAATCAGATGGGTCATTAATGAGGAGCCATCTATTTATTATGTACGTAAATATCACTGGATTCTTTTACACCTCCCTTCCCCCATCCCAAGCATTTCTCTCATTCCCTCCCATTGAAATTCTCCCTCCTTCCTCCCACCTACTGCCAAAAACCAAATGTTAGCCACGCCCCCAGTGCGTACATAATAAATGCATGGACGCGAATATATCTCTGCTCTGCTCTCGGCTTAATTACAAGCAAGCATTCCGATCGCAGCGAAAATATAATACAACGTCCGGTTAAAAGAGTTTATAGGATTTGAAGCGCGGGATTATTTATGATTCATGTGTACCCTATCAATACCTCATCCATCGAATGGACTTGTTTTCGGTATTTGGAATGCGTTGAATCAACATGCCATTCCTTCGTTTCCTTTTTTAATTACCGTACTATGATTCCGTTCCATCAATCCTCGACTATATGGCTATGGGATGCGCAAGCAGATAAATTACGTCACGAACCACGCACGTAACACAAAGCGAGTCGAAAACAATTATTTGATCCGGCAGTTGTTTGAATATCACCCCGCCTCCCTTGTGAATGAAAATACTGCACATTGAATAATGGTCACAAATTAAGGATGAAGGTTCACGGAAGAGGTCATGTTCACGATTTTTTTTAACCCGTCGTTTTTATACTGCAGCGCAGTACACCGACATTTAATATTCCCATAATAACCGCACAAATAAAGCCGTGAGCGTGAACATCAGCACGTATTAGATGATGATGGTTATCAAAGCTTCTTCGCACGGTGAAACGCAACGCAGATGTTTAAGCAAAGGCAAGCAGCAAAGACCGCGATAAGGTCGCCTGTAACGTGAGTCACTGTCGACAACCAAAGGGTGTTACTCACGGGGTACCGTGACGAGCTTCCAAATCTGATCATATTGCTGGTTATTGTGCAACTTGGCACAAATGACTGCATATTAAAGGCTTAGAATAATGATCGACGGCAGATATGTAACAGTAACACAGCCTTGCGACAGTCCCCAGGAGAGTTAGGGGACTATCGTGAAGACCCGCCGTATAAGGAGCTATATGTGCCAATGAACTGCCGTGTTCGCGATATCTATTTTTAATCTGCAATACCCCTCGGCCCTGAGCGAAAGGTCATGCTGTGCTGATGGTGAAGAGTTTACGACGCAGCCCCCTTGGTCTTTTTGAAAGCCCCCCCGTAAGGCATTGACTGTATCCTCTTACAACAAGGTTGCTGCAAGTTCAAACTGCAGGAATATTTACGCAACAGACTCACCGACATTCCATTTATTATTTAAACGCCTTTTCTCACCTTTTAACATATTGCACCTTTCGCACGTACGAAATACCTGTTACCAAACAGTACACCTGTTTGTTCCATCCAGGTCGACGCAACTGATTGTGGATTAGGAAAGTCGTTTTTGGTATAATAAGAATACCGAAATACTTTCTGGTACCAACTAATTAATTCCACGTGATGAAATATGTTGTATACTGTACTTGTACACAGTGGGTAGGCCTAATATGAAAATACGCATTGCGTAGAGTGAGAGCTTCGTCGACAATGGTCAGTCGATCGAGTACGCAGCCCTCGCAAACATCCGTAGGCCTAGGCCTAGCTAGGCAAGGTTGTTTGATCTTGGGCTTGGAATTCAAATTCAAATTAATTTTATTGAATGGATAGATTGGGATAGAATGCAGGACTTACCTACTGTAGGCTACATAGTCCAGACTTCGAGTCGACTGGACCAGGTATGTAGGTCCGACTGGCAGGTACGTACTTACTATATAGGTCCGGTTGTGCATGCTTCAGCTCAGCTGTTCAGCATGGCCGTTCAGCATAGCCACTGACACTGACCACTGTCTCTTGAGAGTTGAGTCTTTCGATCAATCCATTCAATCAAAGAAACGTTTTTGTGTGCCAGATTAAACTGCTTCAGAAAGTTCAGTGCAACATAGGCGCAGCACATCGACCAGCTACACTACCTTAGTCACTACACCCAACAAATTAAAACACAGCAAGGCCAAGAGATGAAGTAAACATTAAAAACAATACCTACTATCATTAAATAAAAACTCAACATCAGAGAATGTGGGATTCTAGTGTATATTAATCACGAGGTGAAAATAATTTATCGGTCACGCCAGACCAAAGCAAGATCACGTGAGCAGGTTGGCGGATCTTGGAAGGGACATTTGAAATGACAACATGAAATTTTGAATGGATTTACATGTACATGCAATTGGCATAGAGGTTCGCTTACGAAGCTCTCTATAAAAGGAGCCATGTCTGTCTATCTGTCTGTCTGTTTATTACTTGGCAAAAACACATTAATTTTGACAAGTATGTTGATCACTCCGGTTTGTGTGTTTGTGTGTGTTTGTTTGTCTGTCCGCTCACTTATACTTGCCGACAGGTCACAATTTTAAACCTATCTTCACAAAACGTCACCAAACTGTAGAGGTCGTGGTCCGACAAAATCCTATATATTTTTGAGGTCAAAAGGTCAAAAGGTCAACATAGGCCAAAGGTCAACCACTTTTTTCAAATTTCTAAAATCCTCAATTTTAACCCGATTAACTTGAAATTTGAATAAGGTTTTCATATCAGCTTACTGAATTCAACCACCAACTATTTTTGAGATCAACATTGGTCAAAAGGTCAACATAGGCCAAAGGTCAACCACTTTTTTTCAAATTTCTAAAATCCTCAATTTTCATCTGATTGACTTGAAATTTGAAAAGGATTTTCATATCAGCGAACTGAATTCAACCACCAACTAGTTTTGAGATCAGCATCGGCCAAAAAGTCAAATAGGCCAAATTTCTAAAATTGTCAATTTTCATCCGATTAACTTCAACTTTGAAGACGATTTGCACATCAGGTCACTGAATTCAACCACTAATTATTTTTGAGATCAAAAGGATGCTCTACTGAGTGCCATGCTACTTTGTTCTGTTTTGCCAAGTGTCGTTCTCTGAGTGATTTTTCATTTGTCTGTCTATTTGTCTGTTTGTCGTGTTATAACTTGAGAACGGACTGACGGATTTCAATAAATCCAATTACACCCTACCCACTAAGCCTGGTGTTGGCTTAGCGGTTAGGTTGCTGGCTTGGGATCCAAGGATCATGGGTTCTGAATCCTGGTCGATCGCTGAATTAATGCCAGTGGGGTTGACTCAGCCCGTAAAACATTGCTTCAAAAAGGGGACCAAAAAACAACAACAACCACGGTCCCCGAAAAAGGCCAACCCCTGCTTGCGGGGAAAAAATGGCCTCTAAAAGGTGGGGGTTGACTCAGCCTGTCATCCTTCCGAGGTCGGCAAATTGAGTACCAGTTCACTGGTAATTCCCTGTGTGTCGCAAGAAGCGACTAACAGAGTTGGTGGCAGGAAGGGCATCCAGCCATAAAACATTGCTTCAAAAAGGGGACCAAGGTGCCCGAAAAAGGCCAACCCCTGCTCTGCTGGGCAAATGGCATTTAAAGGTGGTTCAACTACAGTGAATTCGCGTAACTCCCGGGAGTGTTTGTGATCCAATTTTTATTTTTTTAAATGATATTTGCATGTCAAAACTGCAAATTCCAACACGTGACGTTAGTTATCCCTGCACGGAGAGCAGGATCTCCCAGGAGTCTTCTTTTTTTTCTTCCCCCATAGATTAGCCATTGCAACAAAGATTGGTATTTCCGTCAACGAAGCGACGGGTCTTATATTCTAGTAACTATGAATTAACCTGCGCTCGTGAAACGAAAAGCAGGGCTAGGCATTCCGTTGCGTACATGTGGCGTACGTGTGTCTGTATTTTAAAAATTCATTTTCTTTGGCAACCGTTGGTCTCCTTGGCACGAAATGTTACCACAGGAGCAAAATTTTTACCATAATTTTACCACAATCCACTTGTGGATTTTTTTATTCATTATTATGACGTCATATGTCACGTGGTATGGTCACCATCTTGGAAAAAAGTTACACCTCTATCTCTCCGAAACCACTCAATGGAAAGAGTTGAAACTAGACTCATTGTGAAGGACTCCCCATGGTGAATAAGATATGTTAACGATGATGTCATGTGATTAATCGGTTAGTGATTAATGGGTGCCTTCATTATGACGTCATAATTCACCAAATACAACGCTTGATCTGATCAGTATGAAAAAGAAAATTTTCTCTGGAACTTTTAATCCGATGGACACGAGAGTTTGACCATAGGAGTGCCTTCTCCTGTATAATATTTTAATGATCATTATGCCGTCATAGGTCGTGTCATAGGCGCCATCTTGGAAAAATCAAAAAACGTTGCACCTCCGTATCTCCGAAACCGCTCCATGGAAAAAATTGAAATGTGGTGTGTTGTCAAGTACTCCCCATGAGGAATAAGATGTGTTAATGATGATGTCATTGGTGCCTTTGTTATGACGTCATAATTTGACAGGGACAATGCTTCGTCTAATCATGTTGAAATTTCTTGAGCTTGATCTACACAACAATTATATTAGAGAATTGTGTTATGTTTTGGGGGTAGGGATGAAATACCTTAGTGGAAATAGAATCGTGTAGGTTTAGAATGATCCGTATGCCGCGAAGCCACCTCAATGTAAATTTAAGTTTGGCCGATTGTCCGGGTAAGATCGTTTCGGTGTCTCCACACGAAGGAGTGCAGTTGTGCTAATTAATTATAGGGTCTGTAAGGTTAAATTCCCCTGTAGGTGATTGCCTCCCTGTGGTTTTTCCCTAATGGTCTTATTACATTCGGCCAGGCAGGAAATCAATGGCTCAATAAATACAACGAACGCACTGTAAATGGACTCATTCGCTCACAATGCCGCCAGGGCTAACCGACACCCAGCACATTTGCCGATCGGCAAGGGAACGACGTCGTCCGAACATTCCCGAAGGAGATTAGACTCCGCCCCTAACCCCCACCCCTCTCCCCTACCTCGCCCCCCCCCCCCCAACGACTCGCCACGCCCCGGCCTATTGAGCAGCGCTCGGTGATTGGACAGAGAGTGTGACGTCATCGTGGATGATTCGAGAGTGAAAGAAAAAGGACGTGGTCGCACCATCTTGCTCTCTCTTGTTCTGGTTCTTGTCGCGAGTGGACACTGATTTCGGGTGCGCTGGTGAGGAGACGTGTCTGGGATTTGGTACTGTTTACAACATGGAAGGAGGAGGTGTTGGTTGATGGTGGTGTCATGCAGAGAAGGAGAGGGTTGCGAGCGAAACAAAAAGGGATACTGCCTGCTTGCCTCACGCCAACGGCTGGCTTTGGGTGCGATTCCGCACCATTTTGTGCGTTTCCCGCGTGGTGGTTCGAGGCGACGACCAGCAGCCTTACCAGCCATTTGGGGACGCAAAGCTGAGTTCGGCCGATTATAAAAGGGATTTTATTTTTACTTTTGTTTACCCCTTGTTTGTATACGAGTCTGAATGGAGACATCTCAATTTAGGAATTTTTGTTTTACCTCACCTTTCATTGTTACTTGCATTTATTTTCATAAAATCATTATTTGTCGAATCATACTTTCCTTGTATTGTGGATTTTGCGGTCCGGTCTCTGTGTCTGTGGGGATCGGATAACCCCTGCGTGTGTTCCCGATCAGGCAAGACCTCGAACCTTCCCGTGCGTCACTACCGCCAAGTTGGGTATACGCCTTGGAGTCTTGGGGTCTTGACCCCGAAGTCACGACAATATTAATTTATGATGTCGTCGCTCACGTGGTCTGGCAGCCATATTGGATCAAATAAAAAACCCTTCAAAAACAGAAGGGTTGGCTCGCACCAAGTTGACTGCACAGAGTAAGTATTCTATGAATACCATCTAGTTCCCAGTATTGCCACTAGACAAGAGGGCTTCCAGTCCAAAAGCTGCACAGTGTAATCGCAGACTATCTTCATACAGTGCCTTCAGAAAGTAATCACCCTTGACTTTTTCACATTTTGTTGTGTTCCAGCCTGAATTTAAAATGGATTAAATTCAGAATTTATGTCAATGAACGACACATAATACCCCACAAAGTTAAACTGGAATTGTTTTTTTAGAATTCTTTTTACAAATAATTAAAAATGAAATACAGAAATGTCTAATTTAAATAAGTATTCAACGCCCTGAATAGTAAAAGCACCTTTGGTAGCGATTACAGCTTCAAGTCTTCTTGGGTATGTCTATGTCAGCTTTGCACATCTGGATTTGGGAAGATTCTCCCATTCTTCCTTGCAGATTTGCTCAAGCTCTGTCAAGTTAGATGGAGGGTGTCGATGACCAACAATTTTGAAGTCTTTCCACAGATTCTCAATGGGATTCAAGTCTGGGCTTTGGCTGGGCCACTCAAGGACTTTTACGTTCTTGTTCTGAAGCCATTCCAGTGTTCCTTTGGCTGTATGCTTGGGGTCATTGTCCTGTTGGAATGTAAATCTTCGCTGCAGTCTCAGGTCTTTTGCACTCTGAAGCAGGTTCTCCTCAATGATTTGCTGTATTAGGATTTATTCATTGTTCCCTCTATCCTTCCAAGTCTCCCAGTCCTTGCTGCTGAAAACCATCCCCATAGCATGATGCTGCCACCACCATGCTTTACGGTAGGGATGGGTTTATGTGGTTGATGAGCTGTGCACAATTTTCACCAGACATAGTGCCTTGCATTCAGGCCAAAGTGTACCCTTTTCACCTCATCAGACCACAGAATATTTTGCCTCATACTCTCAGTCTTTCATGTGCCTCTTTGCAAACTCCAGGTGTGCTAAGAATGTGCCTTGTTCTCAGGATGGCTTCCATCTGGCCACTCTCCCATAAAGCCTAGCTTTGTGAAGTGCGGCAGAGACTGTTGTCCTTCTGGCAGGTTCTCCCATCTCAGCCAAATAAATCTGTAGTTCTGTCAGAGTGGTCATTGAGTTCTTCGTTACCCCTCTGACCAAGATCCTTCTTGCCAAGTTCCTCAGTTTGTTCAGACGGCCAGCTCTAGGAAGAGTCATGCACTGCGCATGCACAAGTTTGGAGGTCACGTCTCTTCAAAGCTGTCCATGCCTGCACGCTTTCGAAGTTAAGTAACTTTTCACAATTGTGTTTTTGTCGAAACTGTATCTTTCTTTCGGTGTGTGTAATTATTGGTGTGTCTTTAATTGTATTCTTGGTGTTGGTTTTTCATACCTGTGTCCAGAATCGTCGGTTAGTTCGTGTCACGTATTCTGAGGCCTAGTGTAGTACTAGTAGGCCGTGTCTGACCTTGGCTTGAGGCTTTGTTTCTGTCTCAGCGGTTTCTTCGATTGCGCTCGCAATTACTTTCGGTCTCTATTTTTCACGTTTCACGTTCGGTCTCTGTCTCTGTTTTCATCTCAACTCAAAAAAAAAAAAAAAAAAATTCCCTTCTCTGTTCTTATCCGTTGTTCGTTCTTATTTGTTCGTTCGTTCTTCGACCACGTTGGTCGTGATCACGTGTTCACGTCGTTAAAAAATGTTTCAACTGTCCCCTGAAGAACTGTATTCTGTCATATACTATAACACCTTTTTCTTCTTCTTCTATAAAAGGATGCTTTCGACTTGCTCACCAAATCTATTCATTCCAAAAAAAAATTCCATCTCTTACAGTTACAGTGCCTCTTTCATACATTCCCTAAACTCTCCAGAACTCCACCCATCCTTCAGCGTCCTCAAACGTATTTTTGACTCGAAGGTCTCAAGAAACTCATTTTGCAATAAATGTTCGTTTCCCATTAATCGTACATTTTTCAAAATCCAATCTCACCCCTCCCCTCCAAATCTTCCCCATCACCCCTTCCCTCCAAAACTTCCCCATCACCCCTTCCCTCAAAAACTTCCCCATCACCCCTCCCCTTCAAAACTTCCCCATCACCCATCTCTTTCAAATATTGCCCCTTGCCCCTCCCCTCCAAATATACCCCATCACCCATCCCTTTCAAATCTTCCCCCTTGCCCCTCCCCTCCAAATCTTCCCCATCACCCCCTTCCCTCCAAAACTTCCCCATCACCCCTCCCCTCCAAAACTTCCCCATCACCCCTCCCCTCTAAATCTACCCCCTTGCCCCTCCCCTCCAAATCATCCCCATCACCCATCTCTTTCAGATCTCCCCCCTTGCCCCTTCCCTCCTAAACTCCCCCCACACCCCTCCCCTCTGAGACTCTCCATCACTCCTCCCCTCCTAGACTCCCCTCTCACCCCTCCTCCTTAAAGCATCCTCCCCGCTTCTTCCCCCTTCCAACTTTCACCTTCATCTCCCTCAACCTTCTGCCTCACTCTCCCCCCTCCTCAAATAACACCTCACTGCGCCTCACCCAATCACCATCAAACCTTTTGTCCGCCCCATTCTTCCCTTTCTCCAAGCTATTCTGAAATCTCTGACACACCTTCAACAGCTCTCCCTGCCTCTTCCTCCTCTTCCACATCTTACCCTACCGCTCCTCCCCCACCCCCCTGTTCTGTATCCGATGCTCCCCCTTCCTCTTCTTTAACAGTATGGACCTCAAACATCCGGAGCCTTCGCTCAAACTTGACTGATCTCTCCATACAGGTTGCTTCTGACAAACCAGACGTGATCTGCTTAACAGAAACTTTCCTCCTTCATGATGTCTCTGATTCCTTGGTATCTCTCCCAGGTTACTCCCTCCTCCGGTACGATAGACCTGAGCCTCGTCCTGGAGGGGGGGGGTTGCTATCTTTATAAAAAAAAACTCTCTTCCTCACTCGCCCTGCACTGCCCTCTCTCCACCTCACCCCCAGGAATACCTTTGGCTACGGCTACCCCTTCACTCCCACCTTTTGTTCATATGTGTGTTGTACCGTCCACCATACAGTGGTGACTCCATCTACATCTCGCTGTCTGATAATATGGACCAACTTCTTTCTACCCATCCCAACTCTCTCTTCCTCATATGTGGTGATTTCAATTGTCACCATGCCAGTTGGCTGGGTGTGGGTACCTCTCTCACCAGCCATGGCTCTTCAGCAAAGGACTTCTGTGACTCACTGGGACTGACACAATCTGTCAATTTCCCGACCTGGATCTCAGTCAACGGAGCATCTTCGCTTCTACACTTGGTTATGACTAACTTCCCTGCAAATGTCTGCTGCTCTTCTTCTGCTCCAATCGGCTCATCTGATCATGTGCTTGTTAAAGTGGACATCTCTCTGACCATTCTCAGAGAGCCTCCTCAGCGTCGACGAGTCTGGCATTTCACTCAGGCCAACTGGCACGGTCTTCAAGCAGCCATCAATCATCTGGTCTGGTCTCCCATCTCTACTGCCTCTGACATCAACTCATCCTGGGAATTCTTCCAAAGTAAATGGCTCTCTCTCATGCACAGATTTATCCCATCTCGTCTTCAGTTGTCATACCCTTCCTCCCGTCCATGGTACACGGAATCTTGTGGTGAGGCTATTGCCCAGAAACAACTTGCTTTCGTCTCCTGGAAAGCAAATCCAATGGAAGGAAATCTCATTTCCTTCCACAAAGCCCGAAACAAGTGTGTGTCCACCCTCAGGAGAGCCAGGAAACAATATCTCTCCGTTCTCAGGACAGAACACTCTTATCTGTCTCCCTCTTCCAAATCCTGGTGGCGTCTGGTCGAATCTGTTTCTGGTGTTTGTTCCCCCTCCATCCCCTCCCTCACCTCAAACGGCCACACGGCTGACTCCGCACGTGAAAAAGCTGAATGCCTCAACTCTGTGTTTGCCTCTAAATCTTGTGTCCAAAACCCATCCCTCTCTGTACCCACCGTACCCAGTCGTACCAAGCTGCTCCTGGACTCTGTGTCCTTTCCTCCTGACAAGGTGGAAAAGTTTCTGTCAACCCTCGACTCTGATTCTGCAACTGGACCTGACGGCATCAGCCCACGGGTCCTAAAATCCTGTTCTTCCGCTCTTTCACTCCCTCTCTCTGTTCTCTTCACCCTCTCTTTTGCTCAAGGTCATCTGCCATCTGCTTGGAAATCAGCCAACATCACCGCTTTGCACAAAAAAGGTGCAAAAACAGATCCCAGCAACTACAGACCAATCAGCCTTCTCCCAATTATCAGAAAAGTCATGGAATCCATCATTGCTTCAGATATGAAATCTTTCCTCTTTTCCAATGGCTTGATCTCTGATCATCAATTTTGTTTCAGACCTGGTCACTCTACTCTGGACATGCTGCTTCTGCTTTCTCAACAATGGATGGAGGTCCTCAATGCCAAACAGGAAATTAGAGCTGTCTCCCTTGACATATCACGTGCCTTCGATACGGTCTGGCACCCCGCTCTGCTCACCAAACTCTCCTCTTTTGGTATCCATGGAAATCTCCACGCATGGCTGGCGGACTTCCTCTCAGTCATAGTCAACGTGTGGCCCTGAATGGGTTTCTCTCATCTCCTCTTCCTGTTCAGGCTGGAGTTCCCCAAGGCAGTGTTCTGGGCCCTGTGCTTTTTCTGGTCTTCATCAATGATCTCTCTGACTCTCTTGAAAATCCTCTCTATCTCTTTGCTGATGACTCTACTCTCTGTCACTCCATTCTTCATCCCTCAGATAGGCAGTCTGCAGCCTCCTCACTCTCTGCAGACCTAGACAAAATCACAGACTGGGCAAACAAGTGGAACATGTCTTTCAATCCTGACAAATCTCACACTTATACGATGTCTCTCCGAAAAGACTGACTGGACAACCCTCCCATCCACTTTCTGAATAATCCTCTCCAAGAAGTTCTGTCACTCAAGCTTTTGGGTCTCACTATCTGCCATGATCTTTCCTGGGAAAACCACATTTCAAATCTGGCCTCCAAAGCCAGTCGCCGACTGGGCATCCTCTGTCGTGCGAAGTCCTTCCTTGGCACACCTGAGCTCCTCACCACATACAAGGCTTTCATCCGCAGCTCAATGGAATACTGCTCTCCCCTCTGGGCTGGTGCTCCTGCCTCACACCTAGCTCGTCTTCACGCTGTTGAAACCAAAGCATTCAGAATCATTGGAATCTCCCGCGATGAAGCTAACTCCAAGGGCCTCTCACTCACTCACCGCAGGCAGGTTGGTGGTCTTTCCGTCTTCTACCGACTCCTCTCTGGCCTTGCCCCCCCAGCTCTCTCTGGGCTCTGTCCCGCAAATATTCCTACAGGTCGCACAAGATCTGCCTGCAACCCTCTTGTGGTTAAACTGCCAAAATCAAGACTCTCTGCTCACCTTCACTCCTTCATTCCTCTCTTCTCCCGCCTCTGGAACAAACTCCCTCACTCTTCAATCCCACTCCACCCTCCAGGTCTTTAAACCAGCTGTTCACCACCATCTCTTATCTTCCCCCATCCAAAACCTTGATCTTTTCTACCCCCGCTAATTTCACCCCAATTCCACTTTTTTGAAATACCAACTTCTGTCCTGGAAGTCCTTGGTGTCCTTGTGTTTTATACTTCTCCCACCCCCCCCCCCCCCCTTCCCACGCCTCCTCCCCCCAAGCCCTCTCCCTCCCACACATCTCCCTGCTCTCAAATGTTGTGTGCTCGCAAGTGTTTGTGTGCTTCCCCTTCTCTCCCCATCTTGTCTTGCGCTCCCTCTTTTTATATATTTTGTTTGTCTGGTTGATTTGTTTGTGAAGTAAATGGCAGCTCTTTCACGAGCCTCGATTCAGTATACAAAAAAAAAGAAAAAAAAAGTCTGGGTCGTTCCATATTCTTTCCATTTCCTAATGAAGGAGCTCACTGTGCTCCTGGGAACTTTCAACACTCTAGAAATTGTTGTATACCCTTCTCCAGATCTATGCCTCCTCACAATTCTATCTCAGAGTTATATGAACAGTTCCTTGGACTTCATGGTCGAGTTTCTGCTCTGACATGCACTGTCAATTGTGTGACATTGTATAGAAAGGTGTGTTTCTTTCTAAATCATCTCCAATCAATTGAATTTGCCACAGGTGGATTCCCATCAAGTTGTCGAGACATCTCAAGGATGATTAAAGGAAATTGGATGCAACTGAACTCAATTTGGAGTGTCATAGCAAAGGGGTTGAATACTTATTGACCCAAGATATTTCAGCTTTTCATTTTTAATTAATTTGTCAAAATTTCTAAAAATAAATTACCCTTTGACATTATGGGTATTATGTGTAGATCAGTGACAAAACATCTCAATTTAATCCATTTTTATTTCAGGCTGTAACACAACAAAATGTTAAAAAGTGAAGGGGTGTGAATACTTTCTGGAGGCACTGTACTTCTTCAACGACCCCAATTATCTATCCCCACCTTCTGGTGGGAGTGGTCGGGAAACTTTTTTGTCCAAGTCTTTCACGAACCGGATGGCCATGCTTTACATTTGACTGAAGGTGATTAGGGACGGAGTAATTTGTTCAGGATGCCGGAGATAACTCATCTACTGTGCAACTCAAAGGGTCGGAATCAAATTCAAACAATACAACGCAAAGGTAAGTCCAGTACCTCTGCATCGCCCTGTTGGGCTTTAATCTAATACTGGACACTAGTATTGTTCATTCATCGATAACCAGGTGGCTAGAATGAGAAACAGAATAATTTCCTGAACTTGCCAATCAATTAAGTTTAATGTGGTTTCGTCAAAATAGACAGGATTCACCAAGGTCTGTGAAATATAAATGTTTCTATTTTATTGATTGTGACAATGATTCATTATAAAATGGCAGCCTTTATGACGTCAATGCGATTTCATTGTGACGTCACCCAAGTACCAGAATTGACATGATAGGATTTCACTGATCTGATGAAATGAAGCAGATGCTTTGTGGGAGATGCGATAGGATGTTTGAGGATACGTTTACAAACCACAACACCTCGACATTGATCCAAAGGTCGGACGCAAAGCTTTGAGCAACACCGCTGCGTGGTCAAGGGCTGTAATTTGATAACCATGAAACCGAAGCTTCCATTTCGAAGATCGTTTAAAAATAAAAGTCAAAAGAACTAAAGGAGGTTTGACCGATCACACGAAGGTGAACGAACAAAGATGCTTTTGACGTTTCATATAATGACTGCTTTTATCAACCCTCGTGTTGGTAACCTATCTCTTTGTTTCGAAATTTGAACTGTTTCAGGCCTGTCAGACTAGCAGGAAAGTGCTTCTTGACATGTACAGTCATAATAGGCTGGATGTTTAGGGCAACAAAGATGAATAAATGCCCTTGGGGTTTTGTGTCTACAATTACACAAACCTTTGCAAACTGCCCACATCAATCAGAACAACAATGCTTTTTGAAATTGGTATATTCCTACATTGCGCCTTTTCCCATTAAGTTGAGGTTGGAGCCTCATGGAGGATGGCGCGTGATGTTTGGCCTAAAATTTTCACGATTTGTTTGACCAGACCTGGCGTTTGACTGGAGCTCATTTTGAGTATTTAGCGTCCAAAAACTAATGCCAGTAGACCACACGTCCCAAGCTTAACATAGATCTAAAGGATGGTACTTGTGATAACCTGGCTGTGAAGGAAGTGCGACAATCATACCCTTTTTTTTTGTATACAAGATCGAGGCTCGTGTAAGAGCTAACATTAATCACAAAAAGACAAATTGACACATCAAAATAAGATAAAGGGAGCGGGAGACAAAATGGGAGAGAGAGGGAAGCACACAAGTACAACATTTGAGAGCAGGGATATCCAGAGATCTGTGGGAGGGATATGGCTTGGGGGGAGGAGGCACCGGAAGAGGTGGGGGGTGGGGGGGTGGGAGAGGTAGAAAACACATTGACATTGCTAGGACTTCTAGGACAGAAGTCCGAATTTCAAAAATGTGGATCTGGGGTGAATTAACGGGGGTTGAATAGATCTAGGTTTTGGATGGGAAAAGACAAGAGATGGTGGTGAACAGCTGTTTTAAAGACCTGGAGGGAGGAGTGGGATTGAAGAGAGTGAGGGAATTTGTTCAAGATGCGGGAGAAAAGAGGAATGAAAGAGTGAAGGTGAATAGGGCTTGGCATCAGCCCCTGCTGCATTTCAAAATCCGTTGGTGACAATTCTTCAAAACTAAACTACCTGGATGACAATTGTTTCGGATGTTCCAAAATTGATCACGATGCAAACCTTAATGTTTTCCTGCACCGCTTGCATGGGGCTAGACTAAACCTGAACACTCAAAAGTGCTCATTCAACCAATTCCATCCGCGTTCTCTGGGACATGTCATTTCAAAAGACGATCTTCCTGACTCTGACCACATCACAGCTATAACTGAGGCGCCTGCTCCTCTCGATATTGTTTCCCTGTGCTCCTTCTTGGGACGTACATCTTTTGTAAATTCCTGCCAAACTATACCACTGTTGCGGAGCCGATGCACACACTGCTTACCTGGACCGCTGAAGCTGAGTGGAATGTCACTGCCTTGAAGACACTGAATGTTGAGAGTCCTGCTTTTTCTCTTTTTGATCCAAACCTGCCCATGTTTGTTTTGACGGATGTGTCTGGATATTGTCTGGGAGGAGTGAGCGCACAGTGGCCTTTGCATCCCACACACGAGCTCCTGTCAAAAGGAAATACTCAACAGTTGAGAACGAAGCTCTAGCCTGTATTTTGGGCTGTGGAAAAGTGGAGGACATACCTATGGAGATGTCACCTCACCTTTTGAACTGACCACCAAGCACTGACCACACTGCTGGGTACAAAAGGCATTGGTCATGCCAGACTGCAAATCGCCAGATGGTCGGCTCCACTGGTTTGCTTCTCTTACGACATGACTTATTGCCCTAAACATGCAATTGCACTGCCGACTGGCGATTGTCTATCCATACCGGTTGTGATGCAGAGGATGAAAGATGCAGAGGAGCTGATTTCCGCTGTTCTCCCACCCTGACTGCTCTGTCTGTAGCTGAGTTATCTGCTGCTTGTGAAACCTGGCCCGAACTGTCTGTTGCATGCCCACATTAAGAAATGCTGGTCAAACTCAAGGAAAGCAGTTGCACCTGAGCTAGCTTCATACTTCGTTGTCCGTCATGAACTGGCCATGGACAATGCATATGTGACGAGAGGGACTCGTTTGATCATGCCACTGTCCTTCCACATCAAACTGATCAACCTGGCGCATGAAAATCACGAGGGTGCACTAAACAGCGTCTCCGTGACCTATACCAGTGGCTACAGTAAGCAGCCCGTGGTGGCATTTACTTCAAGTGTCAGCGCAGTGTTCATTACTCATGTTTCCTGCTCTCAGTGTGGGGGACGCAAAGGCCACTGTGGGCTCAGTAGAGAAGGGAATCTCCACTGGGTTGTTACTGACAATGGGCCGCAATTTACTTCCCCCGCCCCTATTTTTTTGGGGAAGAGAAGGAAATATTAGTCAGGTTCACTATGTCAATAAATTATATTTCGTTCAAAATCATGGTAGATTAGCAAACCTATACATTTTTGGAAAGGTTATAGCATAAGGAAACTAAAAATCAATGTTTACATTTGGAGAGATACCTGTATGGCGGCCATTTTGGATTTTCAAAATGGCCACTGTAAAATACAGATTTTGTTCTATTTCTGCCTCTAATTACCCTAAAAACTTTTTAAAATATACTAGACCTATATTTTCAGGGACAAGGAATCCAATGAAAGTATCAAATTAGTGCTATGGGGAATGGTAAGACACGAATCAAAGGTTTTGAATTGCAAAATACTGTCTTTATATTCGCGATAAGTTGCATAATCAAATACATGTTATCATTTTGTACAGGCAGTTAATAACATCAAAATGTGTCACAATAATTCATATCACCAAACATACACAGGCAGTCAGCAAAATCATATATACACATGCAGTCAGTATAACTTCACATCTACACAGGCAGTCAATGACAAAATATACACAGGCAGTCAATGGCATCAAACATACACGATTACAGAATATGCCATTTAGAGTTCGTCATCACTGTCCTGTGTGTCGTATCCGACAATATAGTCCGCATCGTTTTCACAGTCCGTTCCACACAAGCAAAGGTCGGTCAAATTGAATGGCAAATCGAATTGGTCGAATGATCGATCGAATCGAATTCGATGAATCGAATCGAATCGAATCGATCGAATTGGTCGAATGGTCGATCGAAGCGATTGGTCGAATTGGTCGAATGGAATTGGTCGATTGGTCGAATTGGTCGAATTGGTCGAATCGAATTGGTCGGAATTGGCAAATGTAAACATTGATTTTCAGATTTTCCATGTAATAACGTTTCCAAAAATGTATAGGTTTGCTAATCTACCATGATTTTGAACGAAAAAACATAGTGAACCTGACTATATGGGAGATTTTCCACCTTGCATTTTGCACCAAAAAAAAAAAAATTACTGTGCTTGCATTTTGTCCTACTGGTTGCTTTCGTTACCATTTCCATTTCAAAAAGCAATTATGCAGTACCTAAATGTCTTCATTAAAATGGGAAATGTGTCCTGTTTGTGGTTCGTGTATTTACGAGGAAAATGCGAATCCCACTTTGGACACACGAGGGCGTTCGACGATGGGAAACAGATTCGGGAGAAGAACAGGAGAGATTAAACATGGTGACTTTGATTGAGTAAAGCCTGTATATTGTAGCCTATCGTCCGGATCGGATTTCTTACAAACGCAACAGTCTCGCGTATTCGTCTGGACGTCCATGTGTGTGCGGCAGCTCCACTACAACCCAAAATGTTTTATAATTTTCAGGATTTGGAATCTTAATGCATTGTCTTCACTAGCAACGGTACCCACCCTACGGTCGGGGCTTCAATTGGGAGGCCCAAATGAAAAGGCTAAATATCAGAAATTGAAGGCTTTTTTTATTTTAAACGATTCATATAAACATCCGTTAAATCATATCACACGCAAATCATCAAAATCTAAACAGTATTTGTAGAATTTCAATAAAAGCCACATCACTGTTCATATCGGTAAATATTATTCCATCGTGTTTGGAAAAACTGGAAAATTGGAAAAATTGGGGGAAAAAATGGAAAAACAATATAGCCTATTTTACTCCAGTGGGTCGCAGGATTACCCACCAAAAATTTCTTTGCAATCGGTTCAGCCGTTTTTGCGGTACCTGGGAACAGACAAACAGACATTTGGTGAATTATAGTAAGATTAAAAAGTCATGAGCTTGGTCAGGCTTGAGCTATAAATTTGAGCAAGAACCAAAGTCCATGTTTCCCATTAGCAGAAGCCTGAGCCAGGCTGTCCCAGTATGTTTTGAGGTGGTGTGATAGGTTCAGTATCAGCTGGTGCGCAATTCGGCTGAATCGAGGTGAAGTAGAGATCTGGCCTGAACTGCAGAGTGGGTCATTTATCTATTCATCCATTGATCTATTCATCTATTCATCCATCCAAACCTTGTAATTCTGTTGCTAAGAATCGAAATCGAAAAAAAATATTCACAGCATATAGTTGCATAATTTAGAAATGTTGTTGAAAAGTGTTCATGGTAAAAGTTCTATCGAATTCAGAAGTGTACAAAATTAGTTACGCATGAATTTCGAGTGATTCCCATCATTTTCAAGAAGCGTGTGCATCCTTTTGCGATACTCCAAGGCCATTTTCTGGTGCATTCCAACTGTAATTTCTCCAAAAGCTGCTTTAATCTGCTCCTTCAGGTCTTGAATGTTCGCTGGATGAGTTGCGTAAACCTTGCCCTTAAAAAAGCCACATAAGAATAAATTGCATGGGGTGAGGTCTGGCGAACGAGGGGTCCATGGCATATTATTGTTTTTATTAGCCCATCCCCGGCGCACTGTGGGTGTGTGTGTCTGTCCGGGCCGTAACGTTTTGAGCAATTGTCATTAAATTTTCACCAAAGCTTTATTATGATAATACAGAGAAGACAAATTAATAATCTGGTCAAAAGGTCAAAGATCAGCATCACCTAAAATCATCCATTTTCATCTAATTGACCTGAAATTTAAATTTACCATTTGAGTTTTGTCATCAAATTTTCAACAAAGCTTTATTAAGATAATACAGGGAAGGCCAATTCATAATTTGGTCAAATGGGCAAATGTCAGTGTCACATAAAATCGTCAATTTTCATCCGATTGCAATGAAATTTTAATAATTTGCATATTGGGTCACTGAATTAGTTCACCAATCAAAAGCTAGAAGCTGATTGTCTTTTTTAGATCAAAAGGTCGAAGGTCAACGTTGCATAAAATTGCCAATTTTCACCTGATTAACTTGAAATTTGAAGAATCGGCATATTGGGTCACTGAATTAGTTCACTAATGAAAAGGTAAGAGTCCATGTTTTTTTTTGGATCAAAAGGTCAAAGGTCAAGGGTGCATAAAATCGTCAATTTTCGTCCAATTGACCTGAAATTTTAAGAATTTGCATATCGGGTCACAGAATTGGTTCACCAATCAAAAGCTAGAAGCTGATTTTTTGGGGGATTTAAACCTGAAAGGTCAAGGCTGCATAAAATTAACAATTTTCATTTTGTATTTTTTAAAAATTGTTTTCATTATTTTGAGCATTCGGAAGAAGAAGAAGACATTTGGATACAAACGGATGCTGATGGGATATGCATTTTCAGACGCTTTATAGTTATTGTTTATCTACTATATAAGAGAGCCGTTGGTCTGTCTGTCTGTCTGTCTGTATGTGTGTCGCCATTTTTCTAAGAGATGGCTGAACGGATCTTCGTCAAACTTTCAGAGGTTCATCAGAGTGCCTGGGAGTGTTTTAGGCCAAAAAAAGTTTTTTGAAAAAAAAAAAAGTTCTTTTTTGGGGATTTTAAAAAAATCCCTCTTTTGTGCCGAAGTCTTTTTGATTAATGACAGTTATATACAAGTACACATTCGCATAAATAAATACAAAACAATCACCAGACATTTGAACACAAATAATAAAACAATTCCAGAAGCGGTCGAAGTTGGTAGTAAGGCTTCTTCTTCTTCCTGAAAGTCATCATACTTAACTCAGAAACGTGATGAACGACACATTCAGCAGCATATTCGGATTTGGATGTAATTGCTTTTCCATTATATTTGCCCTCATTTCAAATATGTTAATGTTTCTTTTTCGTTTGAACAATTCGTCAGGTTCACTATGTTAACAAATATAATTTCATTCAAAATTTTGGGAGATTAGCAAACCTGTACATTTTTGGAATCATCAGAGCATGGAGAATCCAAAAATCAATTTTGGCATTTTCAGACACCTGCATGGCTGCCATTTTGGATTTTCAAAATGGCCACCATAAAATACATATTTTGCGCTATCTCGGCTTCTAGTCAACCTAGAAACTTAATTAAATACACTAATCCTATGTTTTCTGGGTCAAGGAATTCAATAAAGGCCTCAAAATAGTGCTCAGGATTATAGAAAAGCAACAAACAAAGGTAATTGAAAACCATTGTCTTTATATTTGTGATATAACTGTATTACATAATACATGATATTGCAAGTCCTTTGAAGTTATAGGTATGGGTTTATAAAGCAAGAAAGCAGCCTTGTTAGTATCAGATTGAACTATAAGTCCTATACACAGGATCTACTAGGTCTTTACCGTTCAGGAATATGCTGAATATGCGGAATATTTTTTGTATCACTAACATCTGGAAAGTCCTAAAAGTGAAACAAGTGTTAGGATTAGAAGTCTAATGATCCTACCAATGGTTTTCTTGACCAAGAAAACTTCCTTGCTTGATAGTATGTACTGCACATTCAGATTGTGCATTACATATGTAGGACTTCAAATCGTATTACCTTGAATCCCAATTCCTTGATGAATCTCCTGAGCTCGGGACTGGCAAAAGGCATAGTGTCCGCAAATAACATGCCAATGTCTGGGTATGCTCAGATATGGGTATGACATGTTTGGTGAACACGGCCTTCAGAGCTTCAACGACGTGTTTTGCAGTGAGCCCAAAAATGCACATGACTTCACGATACCTGGATAAATATTCCACAATCAGGAGGAAATGCTTCCTGGAGAAGTAGAAATGTCCACTCCTAGTTACCGCCACGGCCCCAGGGACAGATCATGTGGCAAAGGTGGCTATTTTCTGAAAGCTGGTTTATACTTGGCACATGTGAAGCACTTGGCAACAAGACGTTGTACTTGTGTATCCTGTTTGATACTTGGCCAAAAGACCACTTGGCATGCCCTGGCTTCACATTTATCTTTCCCAAAATGGCATTTGTGTATTGTCCGGAAAATGTCTGTGTGCAGCAGGAATTACCAAACACTCACCCATGAAAATCATACCACTTGCCACATGAAGCTCATCTCTGAAATCCCAAAATGGACTGATGGACACATGAAGGTTGGCTTGGTGCACTGGCCAGCCGTTCAGAATGTAGCCAGACAATAGTTGTAAATCGTCATCTTCTGCAGTTGCATCGTGTAATACTTCCAGATTCCTCTGGCTGACTGGAAGATGAGTCACTAGCTGGTGCACCGCAACTGCATGTCCTTGAAGATGGAGTTGTACATTGCGATTGGGCTGCTTGGTGCCCTTGACAAAGTGTCTGGAATGTACAATAGCTTCTCAGGAACGTTTTTACATCCACGCCGTAATGTACAAGTCGAAGCAGCATCAACTGAAGCCTAGGTGAAGCTCTGTACAGGGGTGTCTTGTCGATTGTCACCCGAGGTTGATGGTCAGTCTGCATCTCAGTCTTATAGACATGGATATAATGATGAAACTTCTCCAAGGCAAATATCACCCATAACATCCCTTTCTCAATCTGGGGATAGTTCTCTTCGATATTGACAATGAACGAGATGCATATGCGACCGGCCGGTTATCCTGCAGCAGACAGGCCGCTAGGCCAGTTGATGATGCGTCAGCCTGCACACCAGATGGTCTCAACCGTTCAAATGTTTTGAGCACCGGTGCAGATGCGATGGCTTGTTTTAGCTTGCTGATTGCTGCTACGTTCTCCAGCTGCTATTGCCACTGCGAGCCTTTCTTCAGCAAATTTTGAAGCGAGGTTGTATTGACAACATGTCAGGAATGAAACACAATAAGTAGTTGCTTAGGCCCAGCGCACTGGAAGTCAGCCCTGCTTGTGGGCATTTGCATATCCACGATTGCTTGGACCTTTTCCTGATCTGGCTTTCTCTCAAGTGACAATTTCTTCCTACGTTATGACCCCAAGAAACCACGAGTGTTAAGTGTAGGTGTTATTTCCCAGGGGTTGGGGGCGATATTAAGTCACAAACTCGAAGATGGATCAGAAAGACATATGCCTCTAGAATCCTCAGCGCTGTGGAAAAAAAAAACTATGCGCAGATTGAGAAGGATGGTTCGAAGGAGAAGCAGATGAGAAGGAGAAGGAAGGATAGAAGAACTATGCGCAGATTAGCAATTGATGAAGATGGTTAGACCACGTTAGCAATTGTGTACGGCAAAAATAAATTATATTTGTATTAGTTTGGCCAGTATTGCAAGCTGGTAACAGATCACAAGCCCTAGATGCGAATATTTGGAACAAAAGCAGGAATTCCACTGCTTTCTGCAGCAAAACGTCAACGCTGGGCATTGTTGTTGTCAGGATATACCCACCAGATATAGTACCATACCTCTGAACAATATGCCAATGCTGATATGTTGAGTAGATTACCGGTGGATAATTTGAATACTGCGGATCCAGAGGAAAACGTTTTCAAAACTGTAGTAGATTCACTACCCATTACCACAAAACTAATTGAAGAGTGTACTAGCAAAGACATGGTCTTGAACAAAGTGTACGAGTATGTCAGATATGTACACTATGTCGGATTAGCCTAATCACAGTAAGGACAAGGCCATTCAACCATATTGGTGTCGCAGACATGAATTGTCTGTAGACGGCTGTTATGGAGAAGACGTGTAGTTACCGGTATACCATCCCCACTGCAAGAACACATACTTGCAGAATTACCTGAAAACCACTGATGTATGGGTCGGATGAAGGCCCCAGCCAGGTCATTCCTTTGATGGCCAGAGTTGGATAAGGATATAGAGGAGATGGTTAGATCATGTTCTGATTTTCTGAAAGACTCAAAGGTCCCCAAAAACTGTTCCACTTTTATTGTGGCCTGGGCTACGGAACCGTGGCAATGGATCCACATAGATTTATTTTTATTTTTTTTGTATACAAGATCGAGCCTCGTGTAAGAGCTAACATCAATCACAAAAAAATTAACCTGAAAATGGCAGAGCCAGATTTATTTATTTGGTCTGGGAAGCCCATGCGATATTTCTTCTTCTTCAGCCTCTCACAACCCTGGGTGAATATGCGATCTTTTTTTAAAAATTCGGAATTTTGCCAAATCTGTTGTATTCGTTTGTTAATATACCTCAGCCATTGACAAATCTGGAATTATAATTTTATTAGAGGATCAAATTAACCTGGGAGATTGTGTCAAACGATGCCTGCAAGTCTGTACATGTGATAAATAATTAATCGTCCACAGTCGAAGACTCTTCTTCTTCGCACAATAACAACTTCTAGCTTCCAGACTGTACATCCAATCATCTTCAAATTGTGCACAATTGTTACTCTTCATGACTTCTACTACAGTATGAATTTTCACGTCGATCAATGAAGTGGTTCAAGAGATATAAATGTTTTTATTATTTGCGTTTAATTAACGATATCTGCCAAACCACGTGACCTATCGCAAATTCCAAAAGGACATTTTAGTAGACTGACATGCTGCACAGATATGTGAAGTTTCCCCTCGATTGGATCACAAATGAGGGAAGAGCTAGGTTTTAAAGGTTTGTGCTTAAAAACGTCATAACTCTGAAACCATGTGTCGGATGAGGTCGTGATCGCTGACCTTTTTGTTCGGCATGAGTATGCGATTCCGCTTGCAAAGACTGGCCTCGATCTGTTCAGGCGTTTTGGAGAAAATTGGATTTTAGTGTTTTTCACTCAAAACAATATGGCGGCCGAACCACGTGACCTGTGACGTCATAATTGCCATTAAAATATTCTACAGACCGAGTCACTCCTATGGTGAAAATTTGCTCTCAATCGGTCCAATTATTGCAGAGAAAATGGTTTTTTAAGAAAAACAAAAAAAATGCCAAAACAAATGCCCCAAAAAATTCCTGGATCCAGAATAATATCCTGAGCTTCACCAAAAACTAAGCAATTCTTCGTTATCCCAAGGGCAATCATCCCACGAACTTTCATCCAAATCCGTTCAGAACTTTTCCAGATATCTTGTTCACAAACACACGAACACACACACACACACACACACACGCACACACACACACACACACACGGACGGACACGAGCGAATGCAGTACTCCCTGGCGGGAGTAAAAAAAAACGGACACACAAAACATGCGAAAAAGGGGGCGGGAGACAAGATGAGGAGAGAGAGAGGGGAGCACACAAGTACAACAGCAGAGAATAGGGACATCGGAAGATCTGTGGGAGGGAGAGGGCTTGGGGGGAGGAGGCAGGGGAAGGTGGAGGTGGGAGGAGGAATGGGAGAGGCATAAAGCACATGGACACTGCTAGAACCTCCAGGAAAGAAGTAGGTATTCAAAAAAAAAAAAAAAAAGTGGATCTGGGGTGAATTAATGGGGGTAGAAGAGATCAAGGTTTTGGATGGGGGAAGACAAGAGATGGTGGTGAACAGATGTTTTAAAGAACTGGAGGGAGGAGTGGGATTGAAGAGAGTAAGGGAGTTTGTTCCAGAGGCGGGAGAAAAGAGGAATGAATGAATGAAGGTGAGCAGAGATTTTTAGATTTTTTATTATTTTTTTATTTTGAGACTTTTTGATTTTTTGAGATTTTTTGATTTTAAATTTTTGATGGATATTTTGATAAGATTTTTTGATTTTTTGATTTTTTGGATTTTGAGACTGATTTTTTGAGATTTTTTGATTTTCTTGATTTTTTGATTTTGAGACTTTTTGATTTTTTGAGATTTTTTGATTTTTGATTTTTGATGGATTTTTTAATAAGATTTTTTGAGATTTTTTGCAGAGATTTTGCTGAAGTGAAAGGTCAAACTATTTTGATAGTTGTAGACAGCTATTCAAAATGGCTTGTTGAAGTTTTTCCTATGTACATTACAACAGCTAATGCTACTGTTGCTGTGCTAAGATCATTATTTGCTCGGTATAGTTTATCGCACGCAACACGTCGTGTCCGATAATGGGTGAATGTGCACAATTCAGTGCAGATGAATTTTTTTTTTTATCGAACAGCATAGATCACCCATTATGTCCACCATACCATCCTGTGAGTAATGGCTTGGCTAAGAAAAATGTTCAGACATTCAAGAGAATGTTTGAGAAATATGACGAGTCGCTGACTTTGTATCAAAAAGTAGCAAATGCACTTTAGCATTGCAGGAATACTCCTCATACTACAGCGGGTGGAACTCCAGTTGAATTGCTTTTAAAAAGAACTCCCAGAACTCCCTCTATGGTCAAACCCTGTTTACAAAGAAAGGTAGAAAGTAAACAAAAAAGTTCACCGGGATGATCCTAACTCTACAAAGAGATAATTTGAATTGTACCAGCCCGTCTGTGTCAGAAATGTGAGGGGAGGAAAGGAAAAGTGGATTCCATGTACGATAGTGGCTATTAAAGTTCCACTTACATATCTACGGTTCTGGGAAATAACCCAGAACGTAGTGAAAGTTCTGGGAAATAACCGTAGATATGTGCGTGGTGACCATCTGATAGCTGACGATTCAGGTAAAAATGAAAATGCTCATGGCACACTAGAGAGCAAAGTTTACCTGAGTACAACCCAACGTCAGAGGTTCTTGATTTAATACCTAGAAGTAGTCAGCAGTCACCTGACTTAATAGTGGAACCTCATTCACCTGTTCAACCTTGTATGGTTCCTCAGCCATTACTATTTTCGTCTGATAGCTCAGTCCCAGAAATTACCTCCAGCCCTAAATCAGATTCTGGTCAGTTCCCAAACGTTAGCTCAAAATTTGACTTTAGTAGAGTAATTCCAACGGTACGTAGAAGGTCCAACAGAGTATCTAGAACTCCACAGAGCCTGGATTTGTAAGATTTAAAATGTAGCCATGAAATGTGATGTAAAACACAAATTACTGTGTTTACTATTACATGTATGTTTATAACAGGTAAAAAACATATTTCAGTTAAACATTTGTTCTATGTTAAGAAGACGAGTCTAACTGTTTGGGTGATGGCTTACCGCGGTACTTGTAATGGGTTGAAAGTATGTTTTGCCAATGTCAAGTATATTTTCATGATAACAAATGTTACAGTTTCCAATATAGGAGGGAGGAATGTTGGTTGTGCAGTGGAATGGGAAGCTGACGTCTTTAGAGGAGGTGGGGGTTGCGCATGCGTGAACAGACACATGGTTAGGGCTTCCTTACTTCTTATTCGTGTTGGATATACTCGCTAATGTAAACTCGAATATTCGGTGTACAATATTCACTTGTCCAGGATGCAACAAATTAATTAAAGTCTAAATTAGACACGCACCTGTGTGTGGAACGAGGAGAAGCAGATAATTTGCAGATGACAAAGCTTGGAGGTAAGATAGATAGCAGAGGGGGTAGTGATCAAATTCAGGAAAGTATAGATACTTTGGCAAATGCAATTTAACCTACTGTAAATAAATGTAAGGTGCTGGGGATGGGTAAAAATAATGAAAATAGAGATTACATGCTGGAAGGGGCAATCTTGGAGGCTTCACACAGGAGAAGGATCTGGGGGGTGGTAATATATATGGGAGGTAAGCAGACAGCACAATGCCAGGCAGATATAGGAAAAGCAAGTCGGGTTTTTGGTTGTATTCATCGAGGAGAATAAATTATAAATCAAAAGAGGTGGTTTTAACATTGTATCGGAATTTAATGAGGCCCCATGTAGAATATTGTGTGCAGTTTTGGTCACCACAGCTCAAGAAGGATATAGCAGCCATGGAGAGGGTTCACCGCAGGGCTACTAGATTGATTCAGGTCAAGCTAGACCCAGCTATGAGCAACTACAGGATACAAACAAGGAATTTAGACGCAGAAGGAGGCCATTTGGCCCACCATGACTGCGCCATATCAACACCAGACCAATTTATATATATATGATGATATCTAATAATTATATATATATATACAGACTTGGCATTTAATATGGAATATTTTTTTTTGTGGGGGTGAACTTACTTTTCAAGATGACTTGAAACGTATGTGGACACCCGAACATCACACATCTCATTCCAAAATCATGGGCATTAATATGGAGTTGGTCTTCCCGTTGCTGCTATAATAGCCTCCACTCTTCTGGGAAGGCTTTCCACTCGATGTTGGGACATTGTTCCAGGGATTTGCTTCCATTCAGCCACAAGAGCATTAGTGAGGTCGGCCACTGATATTGGGCGATTAGGCCTGGCTCACAGTCGGCTTTCCAATTCATCCCAAAGGTGTTCGATGGGGTTGAGGTCAGGGCTCTGTGCAAGCCAGTCAAGTTCTTCCACATCGATCTTGACAAACCATTTCTGTATGGACTTCGTTTTGTGCACGGGGGCATTGTCATACTAAAACAGGAAAGGGCCTTCCCCAAACTGTTGCCACAAAGTTGGAAGCACACAATCGTCTAGACTGTAATTGTATGCTGTAGCGTTAAGATTTCCCTTCACTGGAACTAAGGGGCCGAGCCCGAACCATGAAAAACAGCCCCAGACCATTATTCCTCCTCCACCAAACTTTACAGTTGGCACTATGCATTCGGGCAGGTAGCGTTCTCCTGGCATCCGCAAACCCAGATTCGTCCGTCAGACTTCCGGATGGTGAAGCAGAATTCATCACTCCAGAGAATGCGTTTCCTCTGCTCCAGAGTTCAATGGCGGTGAGCTTTACACCACTCCAGCCGACGCTTGGCATTGCGCAAAGTGATCTTAGGCTTGTAGGCAGCTGCTCGACCATGGAAACCCATATCATGAAACTCCTGACAAACAGTTGTTGTGCTGACGTTGCTTCCAGGGGCAGTTTGGAACTCGGTAGTGAGTGTATATATGTATGTATATATATATATTGTAACGAATTTGAGAAGTGTAACGGTTTTGGAGAAGTGTAACAATTTTGGAGAAAGTGTAACGAATGTGAAAAGTATGGGTTTGTTGTGTGTAACACCCTCGTAATGTAAATAATGGTCGCAGCCGTCCTCCTAGTTAATTCCATGAAACTTACACACAGGCCACGATATATCTTTTTAAATAGTTTATTTCCTTATTCTATGTAGGCTAAATATGTGTTTCCCACTAGATTGACTGCATTGTATCAAACGAAATAAGCGTAGGCCCCTTTCAATTTCCCCAATCATCTCCGCTCTCCAAAGTTCCTTTCAAAAGCGGTGCGAGTGGTGTTCAATCCCGCAAGCCGCCATTGCCCATGTGCTCATCTCGGAGAAGAGGGGGGGTAGGAGCCGCCAACTCACAGGCGTGGCATGTCGTCATGATCAAAGGGGGAATCGGACAGCCCTAACAGCCAACCAGGACCGCGGTGAGCGACCCGGTAGGCGTGCCCTCGCAGCCGGCGGCTTGATTCCTACCCGAGTAATAAAAGCGACTGGAAGGGACTGCTTCAGGAGATGACATGAGAGAGGACATGAGAGATGAGCTGTGAGCTGTGAGCTGTGAGATGAGAGACGCTCCAAACCAAAAAGGAGAGATACTTGGAGAGGAAACAAGCTTTGGAGAGACGCGCTGAGAGGAGGGAGACGGCTCCACCAGAAGGAGAGGAGCAGGTGTGACCGAGCCAGCGCGTGACGTCCACAGCATCAGCAGCGTCGACGCGACCGAGGGTTTTCCCGCCAAAAACGCGAAGAATTGGGAGCTGCTACCTCCAGCCCTGCCGGTTGCAGGGACCTGACCCTGCCTCCCTCTCCAGCAACCCACCTCCGCCATTCCTGCCTGCAATTTCCCCCGTGTAAGTGTGAACATCGTCTGTCCTAATCGTTGTCCTGGGGTTAAGTAAATTGAATAGTATAAGCTAACGATTCACTGTGTGACTGCTTCTTCCATCCATTGCTTGTAAATAACTTTGGTCGCTCCTTCTTTTTGCTTGTGTGTGTATAATAAATCTGTTCTTCCTCTGTACTCTGTCTTCCTTCTCTCTTCCTTCTCTTTCGGTCGCTTTAGAGGTTTCCCGATTGAATATCTGTGGTGCGATCTGTTCAACGTTGGGGGAGTCGGGCCAATTGGGGATCCTGTAACGGTCGCGGTTGGACCATCCGCTCGGCCCAAAGTAACATCTAAACCGCGTCTGTAACAATTGGTGTCGAGGAGTGAGATACGAGGCCCGAACCAAATTTTTAAAACGTGTAGGAAAAAAATTTTTGGTCAAAATTACGAGTTGCCGAAATTTTGTTTTATAAAACCCGAATTTTGAGATCGCGCCATGGACAATCAAGGCGATCGGATGTCGGTGGGGGAGATAGACGGGTTAAGGGTAACCCAGGACTTAGGGGAAGAAGTAGAGGAGAACATGGGCAATATGGTTGAGGGAGTTTCAGACGCACAAAATGGCGTCCTCGCGCATGTGGGTGTAGCGGCACCAAATTTTGCCGCGCCCTTTGTACCAACGGTGGAAGACATGCAATTATTTATGGCTGAAATTGAAGCCCTAATGGACAAGAATAGTGAGCGATTGGAGGGCCAAATGGGGGTAATGAGGGACGAAGCGAGGGCTCGGAGTGAGCAATTGGGGGCAATGAGGGACGAAGCGAGGAGTACCGGTGAGGGGTTAGACAAGAAATTTGGGAAGTTAGACAATAATTTTGAGGGGTTAGACAAGAAATTTGGGAAGTTAGACAATAATTTTGAGGGGTTAGACAACAGGATAAAAGAGGTGAAAAATGGGTTAATGGGGTTAGAAAATAGGATGGAAGACAAATTGCGGGAAATAGGGGAACAATCTGCCAGGGAAATCAAACGAATGGGGAACCAGATAGAGGAGGTGCAAATCGGGTTAGAAAGTAAACTGGATGCTCAGAGGGATGAATTGGGACAGATGAGGGTGGCATCTACAAAAGAGATGGAGGGGATGAAAGAGGGGATACGACGAGATGTAAGTGAGGAGGTTTCGGGGCTACGCGAGGAGGTAAAGCGAGGTGAGAAGCGTATGGAGAAGAGGTGAGGAATAATACGGCTAGGTTACAAGGGGTCATAGAGGACCTGACAGAGGAGGTGGAACAGCTGACAGAGGGACAGACGGAGTTAGTGGAACAGGTTCAAAAGAACACTGCGGTACTAGGAGGGTTAAAGGCGACACAAAAAGAAATTAAAAACGAATTAATAGCGACACAGAGGCAATGTCAGATGGTACGTGAGGGACTGACAATGAGGGTGGACGAGGTGACAGAGATAATGGAGACAAAGGACCGGCAGGTGAGGATGCACATAGAGACGGTCACGGTAGCCTTAGAGGACGAACTTGAGGAGACGCACCGGGAAATAAAAGAGGTGAAGAAAAATTAGAGGAAGTGGAAGAAGAGGTGAGTGAAATTAAGAAGGGATGGACAGAAACTAAGAGGGAGATAAAGGAGGAAGTAATGGAATTGGTACAAGGTCTGTGCTCGAATCGTGATGTGCTGCTCACTAACCAAATAAAGAGTTTGCAGGTGGCAAAGGAGGTGCGGTGACGAGGTGCCAAGGTGAGTGGCGATATAATCGGAAATGTACATGATGTGAGGAAAGCTTCAGTCGGCTTGGGGATTGGTTTGGATCCGGGTGTTCGTGAAAGGCCGTTGGTGAAGTGTGTGACAGGTCAGGTGTGCGAAAAAAGAGGTGTGCGAGAATGTCCGACCATGGGGTGTGTGAGGAAAAAGTGCGCGCCGACCAGTGAGTGTGCTGTCGAGAGTGAGTCGGTCGTAGCGCGTTTGCGAAGGAGCACATGGAAGCGCGGTGTGGCGAGTGTTACGGAGGAAGTAACGAAAGAGTGTGCGCAAGGGGATGTGCGAGAAAGGTGTGTAACGGACAGGTGCATGAGGAAAGAGTGCGCTGTCAAGAGTAAGGGTGAGTGCGCGACCGAGAGTGGAGGTGAAAGTAGTGAGAGTGACACGGAGCGTGAGTTGGTTGTGACAGGTGAGCGAGGATGTACACCTGGCATCGAAGGATGCACACCTGGAATGGTAGAGCGTGTGTGGGAATGCACACTTGAGTTGGTAGTGAGGCACGTGGTTGGGTGTGCGAGTGAGAGCACCCCTGTGATTGTCACAGAGGAGGTGACCGAGGAAGGGGCGCGAAGAGGTGTGTTGGTGAGGTGTGCGAACAACGAATGTGTGCCAAGGTGTTCGGTGGTCAGGTGTGTGACCAAGTCTGTGAGCGGAATGAGTGTATCGAGGTGTGTAAGGAAAGGTACGAGGAGCATGGGAACAGCTGGAGGTATGGGCAAGAAAGGGGTAGCGTATGCGTGTAAGCATGCAGGTGGGGCATCGACGGTAACCGGGTTAGCGGTTAGAGCGACTTTTAGCCGAATCGGGCCCTCGGTGCGTGCCGGGCTTCGCGTGCCGCGAGAACCAGCGGGGATCCGAGCCACGGCGGGTTCGAAAGGACCGCCGTACGCGAGCCACGCTGGGCCTCGCTTGGAACAGCCGCGTCCGTGCTCCACTAGGCGGAGCGGGCAGCTCGATAGGAAGGGTCGTCATGGCGACCACTTTTTGTTGAGACGTGCCGGCAGGTCGAGATCGGGACATTGGATGGCTCCACGCCGAGGTGGTGCGTGGGATCTCGGCCCGGGTAAGCCCCCGTCCCTGCCCCGAATGCGGGACGTATCCAGCCGCTGGCACAAAACAACCCGTATTCATTGCTCGGCTGTACGAAGCCGAGCTTTAGAAGGGAATTGGCGCACCGAGAGGATCTAATAAGTAGACGGGTGATGAGGATAGTGTTTTGGCCCCGAAATTAGAAAAAAGCAAAATTTGATGATGGTAGAGTGATTGGCAAATTTTTGATTTATTGAATTTGGACGAACAAAATTTATAGTGAGAGACCCCCGATGTGGTGGGATGGCAAATCCACCATCCCTCACAGACGGGGGGGGGCAAAGGAGCACTAGCTTATGGGGTGTATGGCAGTGAGAACTAGCCCGGGTGGGTTAGGATATTGTGTGTAGGGATCTAGCGAAGATGACATTAGGTGACGTTAAGGTTAGTTAGTGACAAGGATACCTGTAGTGGGGACGCAGGTATATTAGTGTGGATTATAATGACGAGGGAGCGCAATAGTTAAAGGGACGACTGGGAAGCGCAAGTTTCAGAGGGGAGTAGTTAGCTGAGATGATGCCGTGTGTTTGAGAATTGAACCGGTGTGATTGCACAGGTGTGCAACTGAACAGGTGTGTGGAGCAGTGTTTGAGTGATAGTAGTGGTGATTGTGTATTGTGATGACCAAATGGTCCAGGAAGAAAGGAGGGTGCAGGTGGCACCAGGTATGAGTGCACAGGTGTGCAACAACAGGTATGGAGAATGGTTGTGTGGAATAAATGGTATGGGATATATGGCGTATTGGGATGGATGGTCGTGGAGTGAGTATGGTGGAAATTGTGGAGTGGAGTGGATGGTGCGAAGGTGTGAATGGGGGAAGAGTGGACCCCCATCACGGATACCCGGGGCGGGTAGTGTAAGTGTTAGGTAGAGGGTATAGGTAAATTGTGGTTGGATATTGGCATCTGTGGTGCGGGTGAAAGAATGGTCTTTGGATGGGTGCATTAGTGTTGTGGAAATGGCTGGGCGTGTAGCCTGTTAGTGTGTGTAGTTGGTTGGGCGCTCCACCACTGTGAGGATGTCAGCCAGGTGAGGCCGCAGGTGGGCTCTGGGAGCCGGTAGTAGTTGTTGTGGATGGGGCCCGAGGATCCGGAGGACGGACCCGGGTAGCCCAGTGCCAGAGGGCACCGAGTGGGGTGACAGAGCCAGGACGGGTCTTCCCCAGTTAGTTAGGTTAGGGTGAGGAGCTAGGTAAGCTCGGGTGGCAACTACAGTGGTGGAGGTGTGCAGGTGGGTAGACCTGCTGGGAGAGCTACACGTCACAGCCCAGAAATTGTGCAAGGGCACCGGGAGATGAATCGGGGGAGTGAGACCCCAAATTGAGAAGCACCACAGTTTGGACAATGGGAATTGGTTGTTAGAACCCATAGAGTAAGTGGCCAATGGATTGGCAGGGAAAGACCCCGGGTAGTGTAAAGGGTGTTAAAGTCATTTAGAGGATAGTTAGGATTGAAGTCTCCTCGCACCATCTGCATCCACTCACCTGAGGTGACAGGTACTCCGCACCATGCCATGTTTAATTATTTTTGATGCAAATGTTTTGGATTGTGAGACGCATCATGACGTGGGTGTGACATTGTGCGTAATTCCATCTCTCCTTCCTTATGAGGATTGATGATGAATTGATGATGGCAAATTTTGAAGTAGAGGGATTGGAGACGAATTTGGTGTAGAAGGGAAAGATGGGGAAGACAAGACGTAGTGACGAATTTGTAAAGGTGTAAATTCTTGTAAATATGGGGTAAGGGCAAGGGTAGTGTAGGTGACAGGGGGGGTGACGTACGGTAGGGACGAGTTTTTCTCACTTCGCTCTCCGTACGCACTTCAACCTGCATTGCCTTTATTGACATGTACCCTTGTGACCTTACCCCTCGCTCATTTGTCTTCCCCCCTTTTGTCTCCCACATGAGGACCTGTGCGCCATTGGGTGCCGAGGGGAGCGTGCGTGAGATGGCCATTGTGCGCACGAGATTCTCAGAACCAGCATGCATTGCGTTGATGTACCACTTTATGGACCGCTGTTCTGCGGCCAAGTACCACTTGATGGACCCCAGGTTCTGGGGCAGGGCACCTCTGTTGGAGACCGGCCATAGTGGCCAGGGAATCTTGCTTGCGGACCTCGGTAAGGCGGCACCTATGCCAAACAGGTGGACCACCCTTAGTTGGCCCCTGAGGCCCTAAATAAAAATGAACACAAGTTGTGCTTTTTTATTATTTCCAAGTAGGCCGCATGAAGCCAGAAGACGTCGGGAAGAACATCGGCCCAGCAGAGAAAGAGAAGACCACCACCAGTTGTTTTGTTGTATTTATTATGAACCGTGGTGACTGTGCACCGAGTGGTGCTTTTGGTGCTTTGTGGTGCTTTTGGTGCTTTGTGGTGCTTTTGGGTGCTTTGGTGGTATTGGTACTGGTGCATCGATGCAATGCGTGCTGTCTCCTCCCTCCCAACAGGAATTTCTTTTTCTTGTTCCCTAAAAAGAAAAAAAAAAACAGGTCCTGGGTTGCGTTGTAAATAAGAAATAACGTTACTGTGAATAATGCTCCCCACCGTAAATGTATAGTTTGAGAACAATTCCATAATTCGGTTAGCTGTGGGCTTGAGTCTGTTAGACAGGGTGCAATGCAATAGGGGGACATACTTATTTGTGTTTTAAGATTGTCACACTCAGGGTCAGGTTAATTGTAGAGGGAATTACACCTACGTGTCACACTAAGTTAAAGTTTTGTAGGCCCGAGCACGGACCCGAAGAAAGGAGGGTGCAGTGTAACGAATTTGAGAAGTGTAACGGTTTTGGAGAAGTGTAACAATTTTGGAGAAAGTGTAACGAATGTGAAAAGTATGGGTTTGTTGTGTGTAACACCCTCGTAATGTAAATAATGGTCGCAGCCGTCCTCCTAGTTAATTCCATGAAACTTACACACAGGCCACGATATATCTTTTTAAATAGTTTATTTCCTTATTCTATGTAGGCTAAATATGTGTTTCCCACTAGATTGACTGCATTGTATCAAACGAAATAAGCGTAGGCCCCTTTCAATTTCCCCAATCATCTCCGCTCTCCAAAGTTCCTTTCAAAAGCGGTGCGAGTAGTGTTCAATCCCGCAAGCCGCCATTGCCCATGTGCTCATCTCGGAGAAGAGGGGGGTAGGAGCCGCCAACTCACAGGCGTGGCATGTCGTCATGATCAAAGGGGGAATCGGACAGCCCTAACAGCCAACCAGGACCGCGGTGAGCGACCCGGTAGGCGTGCCCTCACAGCCGGCGGCTTGATTCCTACCCGAGTAATAAAAGCGACTGGACGGGACTGCTTCAGGAGATGACATGAGAGAGGACATGAGAGATGAGCTGTGAGCTGTGAGCTGTGAGATGAGAGACGCTCCAAACCAAAAAGGAGAGATACTTGGAGAGGAAACAAGCTTTGGAGAGACGCGCTGAGAGGAGGGAGACGGCTCCACCAGAAGGAGAGGAGCAGGTGTGACCGAGCCAGCGCGTGACGTCCACAGCATCAGCAGCGTCGACGCGACCGAGGGTTTTCCCGCCAAAAACGCGAAGAATTGGGAGCTGCTACCTCCAGCCCCGCCGGTTGCAGGGACCTGACCCTGCCTCCCTCTCCAGCAACCCACCTCCGCCATTCCTGCCTACAATTTCCCCCGTGTAAGTGTGAACGTCGTCTGTCCTAATCGTTGTCCTGGGGTTAAGTAAATTGAATAGTATAAGCTAACGATTCACTGTGTGACTGCTTCTTCCATCCATTGCTTGTAAATAACTTTGGTCGCTCCTTCTTTTTGCTTGTGTGTGTATAATAAATCTGTTCTTCCTCTGTACTCTGTCTTCCTTCTCTCTTCCTTCTCTTTCGGTCGCTTTAGAGGTTTCCCGATTGAATATCTGTGGTGCGATCTGTTCAACGTTGGGGGAGTCGGGCCAATTGGGGATCCTGTAACGGTCGCGGTTGGACCATCCGCTCGGCCCAAAGTAACATCTAAACCGCGTCTGTAACAATTGGTGTCGAGGAGTGAGATACGAGGCCCGAACCAAATTTTTAAAACGTGTAGGAAAAAAATTTTTGGTCAAAATTACGAGTTGCCGAAATTTTGTTTTATAAAACCCGAATTTTGAGATCGCGCCATGGACAATCAAGGCGATCGGATGTCGGTGGGGGAGATAGACGGGTTAAGGGTAACCCAGGACTTAGGGGAAGAAGTAGAGGAGAACATGGGCAATATGGTTGAGGGAGTTTCAGACGCACAAAATGGCGTCCTCGCGCATGTGGGTGTAGCGGCACCAAATTTTGCCGCGCCCTTTGTACCAACGGTGGAAGACATGCAATTATTTATGGCTGAAATTGAAGCCCTAATGGACAAGAATAGTGAGCGATTGGAGGGCCAAATGGGGGTAATGAGGGACGAAGCGAGGGCTCGGAGTGAGCAATTGGGGGCAATGAGGGACGAAGCGAGGAGTACCGGTGAGGGGTTAGACAAGAAATTTGGGAAGTTAGACAATAATTTTGAGGGGTTAGACAAGAAATTTGGGAAGTTAGACAATAATTTTGAGGGGTTAGACAACAGGATAAAAGAGGTGAAAATGGGTTAATGGGGTTAGAAAATAGGATGGAAGACAAATTGCGGGAAATAGGGGAACAATCTGCCAGGGAAATCAAACGAATGGGGAACCAGATAGAGGAGGTGCAAATCGGGTTAGAAAGTAAACTGGATGCTCAGAGGGATGAATTGGGACAGATGAGGGTGGCATCTACAAAAGAGATGGAGGGGATGAAAGAGGGGATACGACGAGATGTAAGTGAGGAGGTTTCGGGGCTACGCGAGGAGGTAAAGCGAGGTGAGAAGCGTATGGAGAAGAGGTGAGGAATAATACGGCTAGGTTACAAGGGGTCATAGAGGACCTGACAGAGGAGGTGGAACAGCTGACAGAGGGACAGACAGAGTTAGTGGAACAGGTTCAAAAGAACACTGCGGTACTAGGAGGGTTAAAGGCGACACAAAAAGAAATTAAAAACGAATTAATAGCGACACAGAGGCAATGTCAGATGGTACGTGAGGGACTGACAATGAGGGTGGACGAGGTGACAGAGATAATGGAGACAAAGGACCGGCAGGTGAGGATGCACATAGAGACGGTCACGGTAGCCTTAGAGGACGAACTTGAGGAGACGCACCGGGAAATAAAAGAGGTGAAGCAAAAATTAGAGGAAGTGGAAGAAGAGGTGAGTGAAATTAAGAAGGGATGGACAGAAACTAAGAGGGAGATAAAGGAGGAACTAATGGAATTGGTACAAGGTCTGTGCTCGAATCGTGATGTGCTGCTCACTAACCAAATAAAGAGTTTGCAGGTGGCAAAGGAGGTGCGGTGACGAGGTGCCAAGGTGAGTGGCGATATAATCGGAAATGTACATGATGTGAGGAAAGCTTCAGTCGGCTTGGGGATTGGTTTGGATCCGGGTGTTCGTGAAAGGCCGTTGGTGAAGTGTGTGACAGGTGAGGTGTGCGAAAAAAGAGGTGTGCGAGAATGTCCGACCATGGGGTGTGTGAGGAAAACGTGCGCGCCGACCAGTGAGTGTGCTGTCGAGAGTGAGTCGGTCGTAGCGCGTTTGCGAGGGAGCACATGGAAGCGCGGTGTGGCGAGTGTTACGGAGGAAGTAACGAAAGAGTGTGCGCAAGGGGATGCGTGAGAAAGGTGTGTAACAGACAGGTGCATGAGGAAAGAGTGCGCTGTCAAGAGTAAGGGTGAGTGCGCGACCGAGAGTGGAGGTGAAAGTAGTGAGAGTGACACGGAGCGTGAGTTGGTTGTGACAGGTGAGCGAGGATGTACACCTGGCATCGAAGGATGCACACCTGGAATGGTAGAGCGTGTGTGGGAATGCACACTTGAGTTGGTAGTGAGGCACGTGGTTGGGTGTGCGAGTGAGAGCACCCCTGTGATTGTCACAGAGGAGGTGACCGAGGAAGGGGCGCGAAGAGGTGTGTTGGTGAGGTGTGCGAACAACGAATGTGTGCCAAGGTGTTCGGTGGTCAGGTGTGTGACCAAGTCTGTGAGCGGAATGAGTGTATCGAGGTGTGTAAGGAAAGGTACGAGGAGCATGGGAACAGCTGGAGGTATGGGCAAGAAAGGGGTAGCGTATGCGTGTAAGCATGCAGGTGGGGCATCGACGGTAACCGGGTTAGCGGTTAGAGCGACTTTTAGCCGAATCGGGCCCTCGGTGCGTGCCGGGCTTCGCGTGCCGCGAGAACCAGCGGGGATCCGAGCCACGGCGGGTTCGAAAGGACCGCCGTACGCGAGCCACGCTGGGCCTCGCTTGGAACGGCCGCGTCCGTGCTCCACTAGGCGGAGCGGGCAGCTCGATAGGAAGGGTCGTCATGGCGACCACTTTTTGTTGAGACGTGCCGGCAGGTCGAGATCGGGACATTGGATGGCTCCACGCCGAGGTGGTGCGTGGGATCTCGGCCCTGGTAAGCCCCCGTCCCTGCCCCGAATGCGGGACGTATCCAGCCGCTGGCACAAAACAACCCGTATTCATTGCTCGGCTGTACGAAGCCGAGCTTTAGAAGGGAATTGGCGCACCGAGAGGATCTAATAAGTAGACGGGTGATGAGGATAGTGTTTTGGCCCCGAAATTAGAAAAAAGCAAAATTTGATGATGGTAGAGTGATTGGCAAATTTTTGATTTATTGAATTTGGACGAACAAAATTTATAGTGAGAGACCCCCGATGTGGTGGGATGGCAAATCCACCATCCCTCACAGACGGGGGGGCAAAGGAGCACTAGCTTATGGGGTGTATGGCAGTGAGAACTAGCCCGGGTGGGTTAGGATATTGTGTGTAGGGATCTAGCAAAGATGACATTAGGTGACGTTAAGGTTAGTTAGTGACAAGGATACCTGTAGTGGGGACGCAGGTATATTAGTGTGGATTATAATGACGAGGGAGCGCAATAGTTAAAGGGACGACTGGGAAGCGCAAGTTTCAGAGGGGAGTAGTTAGCTGAGATGATGCCGTGTGTTTGAGAATTGAACCGGTGTGATTGCACAGGTGTGCAACTGAACAGGTGTGTGGAGCAGTGTTTGAGTGATAGTAGTGGTGATTGTGTATTGTGATGACCAAATGGTCCAGGAAGAAAGGAGGGTGCAGGTGGCACCAGGTATGAGTGCACAGGTGTGCAACAACAGGTATGGAGAATGGTTGTGTGGAATAAATGGTATGGGATATATGGCGTATTGGGATGGATGGTCGTGGAGTGAGTATGGTGGAAATTGTGGAGTGGAGTGGATGGTGCGAAGGTGTGAATGGGGGAAGAGTGGACCCCCATCACGGATACCCGGGGCGGGTAGTGTAAGTGTTAGGTAGAGGGTATAGGTAAATTGTGGTTGGATATTGGCATCTGTGGTGCGGGTGAAAGAATGGTCTTTGGATGGGTGCATTAGTGTTGTGGAAATGGCTGGGCGTGTAGCCTGTTAGTGTGTGTAGTTGGTTGGGCGCTCCACCACTGTGAGGATGTCGGCCAGGTGAGGCCGCAGGTGGGCTCTGGGAGCCGGTAGTAGTTGTTGTGGATGGGGCCCGAGGATCCGGAGGACGGACCCGGGTAGCCCAGTGCCAGAGGGCACCGAGTGGGGTGACAGAGCCAGGAGGGGTCTTCCCCAGTTAGTTAGGTTAGGGTGAGGAGCTAGGTAAGCTCGGGTGGCAACTACAGTGGTGGAGGTGTGCAGGTGGGTAGACCTGCTGGGAGAGCTACACGTCACAGCCCAGAAATTGTGCAAGGGCACCGGGAGATGAATCGGGGGAGTGAGACCCCAAATTGAGAAGCACCACAGTTTGGACAATGGGAATTGGTTGTTAGAACCCATAGAGTAAGTGGCCAATGGATTGGCAGGGAAAGACCCCGGGTAGTGTAAAGGGTGTTAAAGTCATTTAGAGGATAGTTAGGATTGAAGTCTCCTCGCACCATCTGCATCCACTCACCTGAGGTGACAGGTACTCCGCACCATGCCATGTTTAATTATTTTTGATGCAAATGTTTTGGATTGTGAGACGCATCATGACGTGGGTGTGACATTGTGCGTAATTCCATCTCTCCTTCCTTATGAGGATTGATGATGAATTGATGATGGCAAATTTTGAAGTAGAGGGATTGGAGACGAATTTGGTGTAGAAGGGAAAGATGGGGAAGACAAGACGTAGTGACGAATTTGTAAAGGTGTAAATTCTTGTAAATATGGGGTAAGGGCAAGGGTAGTGTAGGTGACAGGGGGGGGGTGACGTACGGTAGGGACGAGTTTTTCTCACTTCGCTCTCCGTACGCACTTCAACCTGCATTGCCTTTATTGACGTGTACCCTTGTGACCTTACCCCTCGCTCATTTGTCTTCCCCCCTTTTGTCTCCCACATGAGGACCTGTGCGCCATTGGGTGCCGAGGGGAGCGTGCGTGAGATGGCCATTGTGCGCACGAGATTCTCAGAACCAGCATGCATTGCGTTGATGTACCACTTTATGGACCGCTGTTCTGCGGCCAAGTACCACTTGATGGACCCCAGGTTCTGGGGCAGGGCACCTCTGTTGGAGACCGGCCATAGTGGCCAGGGAATCTTGCTTGCGGACCTCGGTAAGGCGGCACCTATGCCAAACAGGTGGACCACCCTTAGTTGGCCCCTGAGGCCCTAAATAAAAATGAACACAAGTTGTGCTTTTTTATTATTTCCAAGTAGGCCGCATGAAGCCAGAAGACGTCGGGAAGAACATCGGCCCAGCAGAGAAAGAGAAGACCACCACCAGTTGTTTTGTTGTATTTATTATGAACCGTGGTGACTGTGCACCGAGTGGTGCTTTTGGTGCTTTGTGGTGCTTTTGGTGCTTTGTGGTGCTTTTGGGTGCTTTGGTGGTATTGGTACTGGTGCATCGATGCAATGCGTGCTGTCTCCTCCCTCCCAACAGGAATTTCTTTTTCTTGTTCCCTAAAAAGAAAAAAAAAAACAGGTCCTGGGTTGCGTTGTAAATAAGAAATAACGTTACTGTGAATAATGCTCCCCACCGTAAATGTATAGTTTGAGAACAATTCCATAATTCGGTTAGCTGTGGGCTTGAGTCTGTTAGACAGGGTGCAATGCAATAGGGGGACATACTTATTTGTGTTTTAAGATTGTCACACTCAGGGTCAGGTTAATTGTAGAGGGAATTACACCTACGTGTCACACTAAGTTAAAGTTTTGTAGGCCCGAGCACGGACCTGAAGAAAGGAGGGTGCAGTGTAACGAATTTGAGAAGTGTAACGGTTTTGGAGAAGTGTAACAATTTTGGAGAAAGTGTAACGAATGTGAAAAGTATGGGTTTGTTGTGTGTAACACCCTCGTAATGTAAATAATGGTCGCAGCCGTCCTCCTAGTTAATTCCATGAAACTTACACACAGGCCACGATATATCTTTTTAAATAGTTTATTTCCTTATTCTATGTAGGCTAAATATGTGTTTCCCACTAGATTGACTGCATCTATCTATAATTCCAGTAATCTCTGTCTGTACGTTTGTACGTTTGTCTGTCTGTGACCGCTGTTTCTCGACAACCATGGGTCCGATATACTTTTAACTTGCCAGGTATATTGCTGGGGACCCGAGGATGTGCCTTTTCAAGGTTTCATATTAATCGGACAATTACTTACCGAGCTATGTCCAAAAAACGATTCAACCAATCAGAGAGCAGCGAACGATCGCGTGTGCCGGCGTTGCGAATGGACCAAACCATTCCATGTAAATAGAGGGGGGGGGTTCTGTGGTCGTTGCGAATGGACGAAACCATTTCATGTAAATAGAGGGGGGGGATTGTCACTGTACTCGCAAGCCGTTCGCCGTTCGCTTTGGCGTTGCGAATGGACCAAACCATTTCATGTAAATAGAGGGGGGGGATATAATTTTAGATAGATATATAGTACGGGCATATATATAGTACGGGCATGCCCTAGTTGTATCAAACGAAATAAGCGTAGGCCCCTTTCAATTTCCCCAATCATCTCCGCTCTCCAAAGTTCCTTTCAAAAGCGGTGCGAGTAGTGTTCAATCCCGCAAGCCGCCATTGCCCATGTGCTCATCTCGGAGAAGAGGGGGGTAGGAGCCGCCAACTCACAGGCGTGGCATGTCGTCATGATCAAAGGGGGAATCGGGCAGCCCTAACAGCCAACCAGGACCGTGGTGAGCGACCCGGTAGGCGTGCCCTCGCAGCCGGCGGCTTGATTCCTACCCGAGTAATAAAAGCGACTGGAAGGGACTGCTTCAGGAGATGACATGAGAGAGGACATGAGAGATGAGCTGTGAGCTGTGAGCTGTGAGATGAGAGACGCTCCAAACCAAAAAGGAGAGATACTTGGAGAGGAAACAAGCTTTGGAGAGACGCGCTGAGAGGAGGGAGACGGCTCCACCAGAAGGAGAGGAGCAGGTGTGACCGAGCCAGCGCGTGACGTCCACAGCATCAGCAGCGTCGACGCGACCGAGGGTTTTCCCGCCAAAAACGCGAAGAATTGGGAGCTGCTACCTCCAGCCCCGCCGGTTGCAGGGACCTGACCCTGCCTCCCTCTCCAGCAACCCACCTCCGCCATTCCTGCCTGCAATTTCCCCCGTGTAAGTGTGAACGTCGTCTGTCCTAATCGTTGTCCTGGGGTTAAGTAAATTGAATAGTATAAGCTAACGATTCACTGTGTGACTGCTTCTTCCATCCATTGCTTGTAAATAACTTTGGTCGCTCCTTCTTTTTGCTTGTGTGTGTATAATAAATCTGTTCTTCCTCTGTACTCTGTCTTCCTTCTCTCTTCCTTCTCTTTCGGTCGCTTTAGAGGTTTCCCGATTGAATATCTGTGGTGTGATCTGGTCAACGTTGGGGGAGTCGGGCCAATTGGGGATCCTGTAACGGTCGCGGTTGGACCATCCGCTCGGCCCAAAGTAACATCTAAACCGCGTCTGTAACAATATATATATATATATATATATATATTGTTACAGACGCGGCTTTAGATGTTATATTGACCGAGCGGTGGTGTATTTAACCGCGTCCGAACAGTTACTCCCCGATTAGAACCCGATTCCACCCGACGTTGACCAGATCGCCCCACAGATATTCAATCGGGAAATCTCTAAAGCGACCGAAAGAGAATGAAAAAGAAGAAGAAGAAGAATACGGAGGAAGAACAGATTTATTATACACACACAGCAATGGATGGAAGAAGCAGTAACACAGCGAATCGTTAACTTACACTATTCATTTTTACTAAGCCCCAAGACAACGAGCAGGACAGGACGTTCACACTTACACAGGGGATAATGCAGGCAGGTAGGGCTTGAGGTGGATTGCTTGAGAGAGAGGCAAAGTCGGGAGGCCGCAGCTCGCAATTCCTCGCGGTTTTGGCGGGAAACCCCTTCGTCGCGTATCCGCTGCGGTAGACGCCACGCGCTGGTTCGGCACACCTGCTCCTCTTCTTATGGTGGAGCCGTCTCCCTCCTTTCAGCGCGTCTCTCCAAAGCTGGTTTCCTTGCCGAGTACCTCTCCTCCTTGGCTTGGAGCGTTTCGCATCTCACCGATCCTCTTGGTGCAGTCTCTTTGCTCATCTCCCAAGGCCTCTCCCAAGTCATCTCGTAAAGCAGTCCCTTACAGTCGCTTTTATCACCTCGGGCGGAATTAAGCCGCCGGCTCCGAGGGCACGCCTACCGGGTCACTCACCGCGGTGCTGATTGGCTGTTAGGGCCGGTTCACTCCTTCCCTCTTATGACGAGGTGGAGACACGCCTTTCTTCTCCGACTCAAAGCACATGGGCAATGGCGGTTGAAGAAAACCGCCCAAAATGCGGAAGGCAATTGGAAGGGAGGTTTTGGAAGGGAGGTTTTGGGGAAATTGGAAGGGCCTACGCTTATTTTGTTTGATACAATGCAAAGTCAATCTAGTGGGAAACACATATTTAGCCTACATGGAATAAGGAAATACACTATTTAAAAGATATATCGTGACCTGCGTGTAAATTTCATGGAATTAACTAGGACGGCTGCGACCATTATTTACATTACGAGGATGTTACCATACTTTTGTAACGTTCACATTGTAACGTTTTCACATTCATTACACTTCCTCCAAAATTGTTACACTTCTCAAAAACCGTTACACTTCTCAAATTCGTTACACACTTCTCAAAATCGTTACACTGCACCCTCCTTTCTTCAGGCCCGTGCTCGGGCCTACTAAACTTTAACTTAGTGTGACATGTAGGTGTAATTCCCTCTACAATTAACCTGACCCTGAGTGTGACAATTTTAAAACACCAATAAGTATGTCCCCCTATTGCATTGCACCCTGTCTAACAGACTCAAGCCCACAGCTAACCGAATTACGGAATTATTCTCAAACTATACATTTACGGTGGGGAGCATTATTTACAATGACGTGATTTCTTATTTACAACGCAACCCAGGACCTGTGTGTTTTTTTTTCTTTTTCTTAGGGAACAAGAAAAAGAAATTCCTGTTGGGAGGGAGGAGACAGCACGCATTGCATCGATGCACCAGTACCAATACCACCAAAGCACCCAAAAGCACCAAAAGCACCACAAAGCACCAAAAGCACCACCCGGTGCGCAGTCACCATGGTTCATAATAAACACAACAAAACAACTGGTGGTGGTCTTCTCTTTCTCTGCTGGGCCGATGTTCTTCCCGACGTCTTCTGGCTTCATGCGGCCTAGTTGGAAATAATAAAAAGCACAACTTGTGTCCATTTTTATTTAGGGCCTCAGGGGCCAACTAAGGGTGGTCCACCTGTTTGGCATAGGTGCCACCTTACTGAGGTCCGCAAGCAAGATTCCCTGGCCACTATGGCCGGTCTCCAACAGAGGTGCCCTGCCCCAGAACCTGGGGTCCATCAAGTGGTACTTGGCCGCAGAACAGCGGTCCATACAGTGGTACATCAACGCAATGCATGCTGGTTCTGGGAATCTCGGGCGCACAATGGCCACCTCACGCACGCTCCCCTCGGCACCCAATGGCGCACAGGTCATGTGGGAGACAAAAGAAAGCCAATTGAGCGAGGGGTAAGGTCACAAGGGTACACGTCAATAAGGCAATGCAAGGCGAAATGCGTACGGAGGGCGAAGTGAGAAAGCTCGTCCCTACCGTACGTCACCCCCCTGTCACCTACCCTACCCTTGCTCTTACCCCATATGTACCAAAATCTACACATTTCCAATTCGTCACTACTGTCACGTCTTCCCCATATTTCCCCTATACCAAATTCGTCACCACAATCCCTCTACCTCAAAATTTGCCATCACCAATTCATCATCAATCCTCATAAGGAGGGAGAGATGGAATTACGCACAATGTCACACCCACGTCATGATGCGTCTCACAATCCAAACATTTGCATCATAAAAAATAATCAAAACATGGCATGGTGTGGAGTACCTGTCACCTCAGGTGAGTGGATGCAGATGGTGCGAGGAGATCCTTCATCCTAACTATCCTCTAAATGACTTTAACACACTTTACACTACCCGGGGTCTCTCCCTGCCAGTCCATTGGCCAACTTACACTATGGGTTCTAAAAACCAATTCCCATTGACCAAACTGTGGTGCCTCTCAATTTGGGGTCTCACTCGCCCGATTCATCTCCCGGTGCTCTCGCACAATTTCTGGGCTGCGACGTCTAGCTCTCCCAACAGGTCTACCCACCTGCACACCTCCACCACTGTAGTTGCCACCCGAGCTTACCTAGCTCCTCACCCTAACCTAACTAACTGGGGACAGCCCCTCTCCTGGCTCTGTCACCCCATGGTGCCCTCTGGCACTGGGCTACCCGGGTCCGTCCTCCGGATCCTCGGGCCCCATCCACAACAACTACTACCGGCTCCCAGAGCCCACCTGCGGCCTCACCTGGCCGACATCCTCACAGTGGTGGAGTGCCCCAAACCAACTACACACACTAACAGGCTACACGCCCAGCCATTTCCACAACACTAATGCACCCATCCACATACCATTCTGCCACCCGCACCACAGATGCCAATATCCAACCACAATTTACCTGTACCCTCTACCTAACACTTACACTACCCGCCCCGGGTATCCGTGATGGGGGTCCACTCTTCCCCCATTCACACCTTCGCACCATCCACCCCACTCCACAATTTCCACCATTCTCACTCCACGACCATCCATTCCAATACTCCAGATATTCCACACTACCATTTATTCCACACAGCCACATACACCTGTTGTTGCACACCTGTGCCCTCACACCTGGTGCCACCTGCACCCTCCTTTCTTCCTGGACCATTTGGTCAACACAACACGCAATCACCACTACTCCCTCATACACTGCTCCACACACCTGTTCAGTTGCACACCTGTGCAATCACACCTGTTCCATTCTCACCTGTTCAATTCTCACACACACAGCATCATCTCAGCTAACTACTCCCCTCTGAAACTTGCGCTTCCCAGTCGTCCCTTTAAACTATTGCGCTCCCACGTCATTATAATCCACACTAATCTACCTGCGTCCCCACTACAGGTATCAGTCACTAACTAACCTTAACGTTACCTAATGTCATCTTCGCTAGATCCCTACAATTATCCAAGCCCTCCCTGGCTCGGTTGTCATAGCCACCCCATAAACTATTGCGCATTTGCCCCCACCTGTGAGGGATGGTGGATTTGCCATCCCACCACATCGGGGGTCTCTCACTATAAGTTTTGTTCGTCCAAATTCCAACCAATTCAAAAATTTTCCATTTACTGCCAATGCTATTCACTTTTCTAAATTTCGGATCAAAACACTATCACGATCACCATCATCACAGTCCGCTATATCCTAGCCTCGGTGCGTCATGACATCATTAAACTCGGCTTCGTAAAGCCGAGTAATGAATTCGGGTGGTTTGGTTGCCTGCAGGTTGAATCCGTCCGGCTTTCGGTTCAAGGGAGGTGGTTTGGTTGGACCGAGGCTCCACGCACCATCTCGGCGCGGCACCTTGCGGTCCCGGGCCCGATGGCTCCATCTCCCCCGGTCGGAACCCCGTCCCCACGAGGGGGCACCGTTCCGCCTCCTCCCACTCGCCCTTGAACCGGACCGGTCGCCTCGCCCGGCAAAGCCCGGACTCGACCGTGCGGGGCGGGGCCAAGCCCGAATCGGCAACGACGCTTCGAAGAGAAGCGACGCAGCATCGATCCGCGCCGGGCCTCGCACCCAACCAAGCACCCCTCGCACCGAGTGCTCGCATCGGCTATCCGTCGCTCTAACCACTAAACCGGTTACCATCGGTGCTTTACTTGCATGCTTACAAGCATACGCTACCCCTTTCACCCTCACAAAACCTGGCGTTCCAACGCCGTCCGTACATTCCACCAACGCTCTCCCTGTTACACACCACACCTCTCGCGCACACTTTGGTCCACACCTCTCCTCCGTTACGTCCTCCGTAACACTCACCATGGGCGTGCACTCTTGCATCCACCCACTAACGCGCTCACATGGGCTCTCCCACACCCGCGCCATGACCAACTCAGGTGTGCTTCCTCGCACACGTTCCACCACCACCTTACTCTCCGTGTCACACTTCGTACACCCCGACGTGCATTCTCGCTCGCACTCGGTTTCACACTCGCGCTCCGATGTGCCCTCTCGCACCTGCGCCATCACCAACTCACTATTCGTGTCACACTCCGTACACCCCGACGTGCATTCTCGCTCGCACTCGGTTTCACACTCGCGCTCCGATGTGCCCTCTCGCACCTGCGCCATCACCAACTCACTATTCGTGTCACACTCCGTACACCCCGACGTGCATTCTCGCTCGCACTCGGTTTCACACTCGCGCTCCGATGTGCCCTCTCGCACCTGCGCCATCACCAACTCACTATTCGTGTCACTCTCCGTACACCCCGACGTGCATTCTCGCTCGCACTCGGTTTCACACTCGCGCACCGATGTGCCCTCTCGCACCTGCGCCATCACCAACTCACCATTCGTGTCACACTCCGTACACCCCGACGTGCATTCTCGCTCGCACTCGGTTTCACTCCCACACTTTATAGCACACCCACTCGCCGACGCACACTTTTTTCTCCCACGCGTGCCATTTCCACTCACACGGGACCCTTCACCAACGCCCGGGTGCCATATCGATCCCAATCGCGCGACAATTCTTTTGTCGCCAAACATCCTCTTACAAAATCTCCCCGCACAATACACAACAGCACGACTCACCTGGGGATCCTTTTCTCCACGCGAACCTGCAAACTTCCATTCGGGTTAAGCACAGCATCGTGATGTGAGCAGGGACTTTGTACATTTTCCATTTCTCCCTGCAATTCCCGGGCTACCTCCGTCATCTCTTCAATTTTAATTATTCCCGCTACTGCTTTTTCTTTATTAACCTCGGCGACCGCTGGCTTTAATAAAACACCCTCCTCTACCTCAGCGGTCGCCGGCTTTTCCAAAACCCGTGTCGCGATTTCTACCCCCGTCATTGTACCCGTGCTTTCCTCCGCTTCGCTCAACCGGCGCTTCTCGACCCGCGTTACTTCCTTGTGCACCCCTGGGACCCTTTCGCCCAACTTGCGGTCTATGTCCCTCTGCTCCCTTTCCTTCCTATCGGCCCTCATTCCGTTTATTGTTGCTTCAATTTGCTCACTCTGAGCCTTCATCCGGTTCCCCATTTGTCCCATACTGCTTTTCAAACCTCTAATTTGGTCTCCCAATTGCTCACTATTCCTGTCCAAAAGGGCCTTCATTTCAGCCATAATTAATTGCATGTCTTCCACCGTTGGTACAAAGGGCGCGGCTCTATTTGGTGCCGCTGTAACCGCGTGCGCAAAGGCGCCATTTTGCGCGCCTGATACCCCCTCAACCACACCTTCTTTACTCTCCTCCACCATTTTCCCCACTTACATTTCCCCGAGGTCCTGGGTCGATTCCACCCTGTCTATCTCTCCCACCGACATCCGATCGCCTTGATTGTCCATGGCGCGATCTCAAAATTCGGGTTTTGCTTTATAAAACAAAATAAATTTCGGCAGCTTGTAATTTTGAGCGCGTTAAGCGCGCTTCGGGTCCGATTTCGGGTCCGATCTCCCTCCTCGACACCAATTGTTACTCTAATAGTACAATTGGTGTTCCAAAATTTGGGCCTAACAAATTTAGTCCCAGGTCCGAATCCAACTCCTCGACACCAAATGTTACAGACGCGGCTTTAGATGTTATATTGACCGAGCGGTGGTGTATTTAACCGCGTCCGAACAGTTACTCCCCGATTAGAACCCGATTCCACCCGACGTTGACCAGATCGCCCCACAGATATTCAATCGGGAAATCTCTAAAGCGACCGAAAGAGAATGAAAAAGAAGAAGAAGAAGAATACGGAGGAAGAACAGATTTATTATACACACACAGCAATGGATGGAAGAAGCAGTAACACAGTGAATCGTTAACTTACACTATTCATTTTTACTTAGCCCCAAGACAACGAGCAGGACAGGACGTTCACACTTACACAGGGGATAATGCAGGCAGGTAGGGCTTGAGGTGGATTGCTTGAGAGAGAGGCAAAGTCGGGAGGCCGCAGCTCGCAATTCCTCGCGGTTTTGGCGGGAAACCCCTTCGTCGCGTATCCGCTGCGGTAGACGCCACGCGCTGGTTCGGCACACCTGCTCCTCTTCTTATGGTGGAGCCGTCTCCCTCCTTTCAGCGCGTCTCTCCAAAGCTGGTTTCCTTGCCGAGTACCTCTCCTCCTTGGCTTGGAGCGTTTCGCATCTCACCGATCCTCTTGGTGCAGTCTCTTTGCTCATCTCCCAAGGCCTCTCCCAAGTCATCTCGTAAAGCAGTCCCTTACAGTCGCTTTTATCACCTCGGGCGGAATTAAGCCGCCGGCTCCGAGGGCACGCCTACCGGGTCGCTCACCGCGGTGCTGATTGGCTGTTAGGGCCGGTTCACTCCTTCCCTCTTATGACGAGGTGGAGACACGCCTTTCTTCTCCGACTCAAAGCACATGGGCAATGGCGGTTGAAGAAAACCGCCCAAAATGCGGAAGGCAATTGGAAGGGAGGTTTTGGAAGGGAGGTTTTGGGGAAATTGGAAGGGCCTACGCTTATTTTGTTTGATACAATGCAAAGTCAATCTAGTGGGAAACACATATTTAGCCTACATGGAATAAGGAAATACACTATTTAAAAGATATATCGTGACCTGCGTGTAAGTTTCATGGAATTAACTAGGACGGCTGCGACCATTATTTACATTACGAGGATGTTACCATACTTTTGTAACGTTCACATTGTAACGTTTTCACATTCGTTACACTTCCTCCAAAATTGTTACACTTCTCAAAAACCGTTACACTTCTCAAATTCGTTACACACTTCTCAAAATCGTTACAATATATATATATATATATATATATATATATATATATATATATATATATATATATATATATATATATATATACAAAAAGATTGGAGCGGTTGGGATTATACATTTTTAAAGAAAGAAAGGCGCTTCCAACCAGAAAGTAAAACTAGATCTACTCCCCAAATTTGAGCAAATAAGGAAGAGCAGACTCGGTCTCAGGATATGTTTCACCCTCTTCACAGCAAGGTTCCTCAGTCTAATAGTGTGAAATGGAAGCTTGTGCGAACGGAAGCCAATAGTGTGAAACAATTGACAAGAAGCGCCTACCGGTCGCTTCGCTGATGGACCAATTAGTCGACATGTCTCTTGCTGCTAGAGGGGGTGTGGAGAGGGAAGGGGAGGAGAGGGATCGTTGGAGGAGGGGAGGGGTAGGTGGGGAAGAGCATGTGCTGATGGAGACTAGGTGACACTACTATCTGCATAACTTTATCGATGATTCCATCGGGGACGCATAACTCATTCTTTAAGTCCCAGTATGGTCTCAATGGAATGGGCATTTCACTTCGAGAGCTGGGCCATCCTTTGTGGATCATGTCCAACAGGTGTCGCAATTCTAGTTGGTTCCTGCAGCTGTGCGTACCTCTCATTGGTAATGGAGATAATGTTTGCCAATGTTGCCAGAATGCTGATGTTGTCAACCTTGTATATATGAAGGACCTCTGATTTGTCATCCAGTAGTTGTACCTTGTTGCCTCCAGCATTGATTAGGTGTGTTTTGCCAAGTCGCTGTCGCCTATAGCACACCAACATCCAGTGATTTTGGTGTTCACAATATAAACAGGTGGAGCCCACTGTAGGGCATTTCCCTTGGTTCCACAAATGTTGCTCATTCTTGTTATACCTACAGCTCACTTTGAGCTCCTGCAGCTGTGATGATGAGGCTCGAGGCTTGGGATGCAATTTCCTCTGAGCTGTAATGGCTGACACTCCAGGCTGGTGGATATTTTCATCCCATCACGATGCGACTTTCCTTGTGAAATGAATCAAACTGTTGTCCAATCTCAAGAGCCTTTGCTTGTGAGTCCCTCACCTTGATCTAGTAACCTTTCCTGCACCTTGGGTTCATGAATGCCAGCATTGATCACCTCTATTAAAATGTCCTCAGGAACGGCATGCTCGCAGTCCATGAGAATAATCCTCAGGTCCTCGACAAAGTTATCAAACGTCTCCTCACTCTTTTGTTTCTGCTGCCTGAGCCGGTACCAGGTAATCCCCTTGTTCTTTCTCGGACGCACATACATTTCAAAATAAATGAGCAACCTGTCAAGATCATCTTTCTCGCTTTCCTCCCATTTCAACGTCTTATTAACTTCGTGCCCATAATAACCGACCCAAGTGACCAACCATCCGACCTTTTACTTTAGAGTGTAGAGATAGTTCAGACAGCGGGCCTACAAACACAATCTAAACATGGTCGCAAAACCAAGTGAATCCCTCAAATAAATCCGCTGCATCCCAATCGATAGCTGGGTATTCAAAGTTCGGAAATGCCGGAAAATGCCGAAAAATGTTCGGAAAAGGTTCGGAAATGCTTGTGGCATCTTGCATCAAGGAAGTGTAGACCATTATATCTTCTTCGCAGGCTTCAGGACAGTAAAGAACAGATGGTTTTCTTCAGTCTTTCTGCCTCACTGACTTCACACTTGGTAACTCTGCAAGAATTTTGTCCTTTAGCCGCTGTCGTGTCAGTGTCAGAGTGTGCTTCTGTGCCTCATCACTACCACCAAGCATAGATATGTAGGTTTTTTCCATGGCATCCATGGGTATATTATATGAGCCTCATTTTGGGTTCATTTGGATGAGATTGATCAGTTCAATCAAGCATGGTACATGTATTGGTAGGTCTGTCTTTGTAGACTTGGCCCGGTTGCTGGCATCATCCCTCAGGACATGGAACACATGTCGTGTCCAGCATGGTTTGTGGTATCTTACATCTATCGCATGGGCATCACTTGGTGAGAGTGCATTGCCGAGTCTTGTCATCAATACTGGATCTTGGGAAATTTCCACAGCTCGTCTAAGTGCCTTCCCTGCGTTTTCAGTTCGGACGGTGAAGAGACGCTGGTCATCAACTTCTTGACATAAGAAGCAGTGATCCCTTGTCAACGGTTCTGTCGCATTTCTAGTGAAAGGTGCTGAGGTGCCTGGGGTTGCTGATTGCTCCATTTCAGAGCTTGTTATTTTATGCTCACGTTTTTTCACAGCATAGGTTCCTGTAGACATGGCATGCTGCAAGCGGCCTCTCGCTCGCTGTATGGATATTTGATTTTTGGCATCAGAATAACAACTCCGATGCCACATGGGTTTCTTTTCAATCAGTAGTTATTTGGTAAAGTCTTTGAGGCGTCTTTGAATGTCAACATATTTTCCATCCTGTAAGCTGGCTCTTTCTTCCACTACATTGAGTAGTTTTCTGGTATGATTCTGTTCTTGGATATTGAACAAGTGTTACTTTCCTGGTAGTGGACTCCTGACAAAGAATGCACTGCTTCCAGTCCACTGTGTCCATGGACGACTTCACCGAACTCAACTTGCTGGTTCCCGAATCTTCACTCATGATGACTCAGGCACTGAAAAGAAAGAGAGCCACCACTATATTAACCAACACCAAGATAACTGTGTTCTAGTTGTGTCAACATAAATTTTTACAGTATAAAATTAAATATTGCAAAATTATTGAAGCATCCGGATTTATAAACAATGTTGCAACTGCCGCCAGAAGAACTATGCTTGTGCGGCACAGAATGCGAAAACGATGTAAACTGTCATGTTGAATATGACACTGAGAGTGATGATGATGTGTAATGATGTGTCAAACTGAGATAGGAAATACGTCTATAGCTACGTATGCTGTTGTCACTTCCAACAATTTGAGTGTGCAATTTATCATGAAAATACAAACACAATTTCACAAACCTCTTCTTGTATTGGTTTTTGGTGTTTATAATCACACATTTGGCAAAAGCTTTGGATTCCTTGGGCCTGGAAACATAGGATTAGCATTTAGAATGAAGTTTCTTTGTCAGTTACAAGCTGCGACTTTCGGAAATTCATATTTTATGGTGGCCATTTTGAAAATCCAAAATGGCGGCTATGCAGGTATCTGCGCCACTGAACTGAAAATATATAGAATGACCATTGCCATTCACACCACACAGATGGAGATGTAGCTACCGGGCGCCATCTTGGTTGGCACTCGATGCTGGGCGATGGTGATTTCTGTCATGCGTTTGCACGCAATTCAGAGCGAAAAGCGATTGCGTTTTTTCACCTTTTGTGAGATCGTTTTTCAATAGGAAACCTATCACAGTTACTACAACACTTTCCTTTATCCTTTCCTTTTCGCAACTTCCATAGCACTATGGACTGTGAATTAAACGTCTTTGAAACAGCTGTGAAACGTCTTTCCACAACCCTTCCGTAACCGATTGGAGAAGTTTATTGCCGCACAAAATGGCATTTTAACAGTTGTCTGGCTTTTAAAATCTGGGACACGTTCAAAACAAACGAGATCCGCGAAGCGAGTCGGCCGAGTCGTGCTATTAACCAAGATGGCGACACGGCGGCTACACTTTTCACAGAGTATGAGCATTCTATATATTTTCAATTCAGTGATCTGCGCAAATGTAAACATTGATTTTTATATTCCTGATGCCATAAGCTTCTCAAAAATGTCGGTTTTTTAATCTCCATAAAATTTGAACAAAAATGCATCGTGAACCTGACTAATACCATATTTGTATGGATGGTCGTTTGTCGGAAAGCAGTGAGTTCGGTTAACTTCTGATACCATCGAAGTATTGTAAGATAACTTATTGTCAGGCCATAGCTGCGTGGCGTAGTCTCGCGAGATTTCACACGATCCCCGCTGGAGCCCCAAGGGCACATGGTATTTCACAAAACCCGGAACCAACACACGCATGGAGCAGGAACAGTGTGATGCACTCTATTGAAGACATCACAAACAGCATTGCATTACATTGTAGTTGTGTTTCACACAAAGAAACGTCTTCGTGCACTCCCCCACCCCGGAAAGAAAGGGGGGGGGGGGTGGGGGGGGAAATTGGATTTTTATTTTATTATACAAATTGGACTGGTGTTGATGTGGCGCAGGCACAACGGGCCAAATGGCTTTCTGCGTCTAATTTCCTTGTGCATGTTTGACTGCTTGTGTAATGTGTATCCACCCTCCACCTTGTTTCGTCTGCTCTTCTCAAATATGTGCATACGCTGAAGTGCAGTGTTAAAACGACAAAGAGAAGGGTTATTAAATAAATTGCAGGATAACCTTCGGTTTCTTCCATCATGATGATGATGATGACGACGATTGGCATTTGGCAATGATGAAGAGCCCTTCGGTGGTGGAGAGTAACAGTTTGAGCGGTGTATAAGCTCAGATTTACAGTGTATCACATTAAGTGTCGCGTAACATGAAGTAATTCCAATTATTTCGATGTTTGTTTCCTGTCATTGAAGATTATTTGCAAACTGCTCAGAAATTAACGGACAAAGAAGTCTCCCCTTCGAGCGGGGAAATTGACTTTCGCCGTAGGTGTGTACGCTGCGCGGGAAGGGTTCGGACCCGGAAGTGCTGCCACAGCACGGACAACCCCGGGCTACCGGCATCAAGGCAGTCGATGTTACTGACTCGTGCAGCCCCGTAAACGACGTGTGCTTATCCCAGACATGTCGTTTATCATCAAGAGGATCGTTAAAGGTGAGCATCGAGCGGCTGACAGGAGCCGTATCTCTGCGACGGAAGGTGACTCATACGAAAATGAAATAAATAAAGTCGAATAAGGACGACATTGCAGTGGAGAATTTTTTTTTTTAAAGTCTTTAACTTTGTACCATTAACAATGTTTGACATGTATGTCGGCTCGTCACGTGATCTAATCTATCTCCTTTGCTCTGTAAGATTTTGTGTTCTAGGCCGGGCCTCGTATATCTCCTTAACTTCACGTACGAGGATTGTATGAATAATATGTTTAATATAATAATGATAATTGTGTTTGTTGTGCATAATTATTTACAATTATTATAAACCGACTTGTGCTGTGCCGACAAGGGTGCTGCATCCTGGAGCACGACGTCCTAGAGATCGTGGTCTATGGGGCGTGTAAAGATTCCTTGGTATTACCAGCGAAGCTTACTTACTTAGTGTCTGGCTTACTTGGTTACAACTTAGACGTAAGTAGCATTACATTAGATGTGTTATCCTCAATTTGACAGTTTTATTACGATTATACTATTATTGTTGTTGCTTTTCAAATAACCTGACGTAGCCCATAGGCCTACACAATGAGTACATACTCTCGGCTCTCTCCTCACCTTCACTCTTTCATTCCTCTTTTCTCCCGCCTCTGGAACAAACTCCCTCACTCTCTTCAATCCCACTCCTCCCTCCAGGTCTTTAAAACAGCTGTTCACCACCATCTCTTATCTTCCCCCATCCAAAACCTTGATCTTTTCTACCCCCGCTAATTTCACCCCAGATCCACCTTGTTTGAAATTCCAACTTCTTTCCTGGAAGTCCTGGCAGTGTCCATATGTTTTATACCTCTCCCACCCCCCCTTCCCATGCCCCCCCCCCAAAGCCCTCTCCCTCCCACAGATCTCTCGATGTCTCCATGTCTCTCGGTCCCTGCTCTCAAATGTTGCGTTTGTGTCCTTCCCCCTCTCTCCCCATCTTGTCTACCGCTCCCGATGTTATTTGTTTTATGTGTCGGTTTGTCTTTCTGTGTGATTAATGTTCGCTCTTTCACGAGCCTCGATCTTGCATACAAAAAAAAATAAAATACTGTGTGTGCTCCACTATTGATTTTGTTATTATTCCTTTTATCTGCTTTTGTTTCTTTCATTGCAGTACATTCTGTCCTGTAAGGTGGAGACTTTTTATACAACTAGTCATACCCGGAGCGATGAAGAGAAGGACAAGTTCTGGTGTGCGATAGAGAAGCTGATGGAAAACGTGAAAGATGAGGAAGTTGTTGTGGTAGGAGGAGACCTAAATGGACATGTGGGAAGGAGTATGGACGGTTTTGAGGGAGTTCATGGGGGTTACGGATATGGTGTGAGAAATGGAGAAGGTGAAAGGATTTTGGAGTTTGCTGATGGAGCTGGTTTGCTGATTTGTAATACTCAGTTCCAGAAAGAGGACAATAAGCTCGTTACATACACGTCAGGTGGGTCGACGACAACCGTTGACTACCTAATGGTGCGTAGGCGAGATAGGGGGCACCTCCGGGACACAAAGGTGATCCCGGGGGAGGAGGCTGTTTCACAGCACCACTTGGTTGTCTGCGACATATGGGTGAAAGGTGCGAGGAGAGCTCGGCGGGTGAAGTACCAACCGAGAATGAAGGTGTGGAGGTTGAAAGAGGTGACAGTAAGGGGGGCATTAAAAGAGAGACTGAGTAGGGTAGAGGATGATGTGGTTGAGCTTGAAAGTGGTTGGATGTCAATGAAAGATAGTCTGTTGGGAGCCGTTGGTGAGGTATGTGGATGGACAAAAGGACCACCAAGGCACTCGGAAACATGGTGGTAGGATGATGAAGTTGGAAAGAGGATTGATGAGAAGAGGAAGAAGTTCAAGGAGTGGCAGAAGGCGAAGGGTACGGGAGCAGAAAAAGCAGAGCATGAAAGTTGTAAGGCTGCAAAGAAAGAGGTAGCAAAGGCGCAGGAGGCATGTAGGAAAATGTTCGGAGAACGCTTGTATTCGGAAGAGGGTCAGAGAGTGGTATTCAGGATTGCAAAGCAGATAGCAAAAGAGAGGTGTGATGTGATGGGGGTGAGTTGCTTGGGGGTGAGGTGACCCAGAAGGAATTAAAGGAAGATGGAAAAGATATATGGAAAAGCTGTTGAATACAGAGAATGAATGGGATGGCAACATAGAGAGTGACCCAGTTTTAGGACCGGCAGAGAAGATAACCGAGAAGGAAGTTGAGGAAGCGATAAAAGCAATGAAGACTAGAAAAGCGGGAGGGCCGACGGGAGTTGTGGGAGATATGTTGAAGGCAGCAGGAAGTTGGGGTGTGAAGAGAATGACAGAGATCTGCAATCTGGTGGTGAAAGAAGGCCGCATTCCAGTGGATTGAAAACTGAGTACCCTCGTCCCTCTATACAAGGGGAAAGGTGACCCTCTGGAGTGTGGCTCGTACCAAGCGATAAAGTTATTGGAGCATGGAATGAAGGTATTGGAAAGGGTGTTCGAGAGGAGGATAAGGAAGAAGGTGAAGATCGACGAAATGCAGTTTGGATTTATGCCAGGAAGAGGAACGACAGACGCACTCTTTATTGTGAGGCAGTTGCAGGAGAAGTACATGGAGAAGAGGAAGAAGTTGTTTCTTGGGTTTGTTGATCTGGAGAAAGCATTCGATAGGGTTCCACACGAATTATTGACATGGGCATTGAGGAAGTTAGGAGTGGAGGAATGGTTGATCAGAGTTGTGATGGCAATGTACAAAAGAGCGTGCACAGCTGTAAGGACAAAGGACGGGAACAGTGGTGAGTTTGAGGTGAAGGTGGGAGTGCATCAGGGGTCGGTACTAAGTCCACTACTATTTGTAGCTGTGATGGAGGTGCTGGCTCAGAACGTAAAGGAGGGTTTACCGTGGGAGTTGTTGTATGCAGATGATCTGGTGTTGATTGCGGAAAGTATGGATGGACTGAAGGAAAAGATGAACAAGTGGAAGGAATGTATGGAGACAAAAGGTCTGAAGGTGAATATCGGAAAGACAAAGGTGATGGCAAGTGGTAAAGCATGTGGTGAGGTGGAAAGAACTGGGAAGTGGCCATGTGCTGTGTGCAGGAAGGGTGTCGGAGTGAACTACAGTCAATGTACAATGTGCGCTGAGTGGGTTCATCAAAAATGCAGTGGTCTGAGAGGGTCATTAACCAGTGTGGCAGCTACATTCAAATGTAAGGTGTGCACAGAGGGAGCTGCAGATGGAGGAAATGTTGAGTTGGATCTTGGAGACGGCGTGAAGCTGAAAGGTGTGAAAACATTTTGCTACCTCGGAAACATGCTGAATGGAGAAGGTGGATCAAACTCGGCAACGGTTGCTGGAGTGAGATGTGCATGGAAGAAGTTTCGGGAACTGAGTGGCGTGCTGATGAGGAGGGGAGTGTCGTTGAAGCTGAAGGGAAAGGTGTATGCTGCATGTGTGAGAAGTGTTATGATTTATGGGAGCGAGACATGGGTAATGAACGTCGAGCAGCAACGAAGGCTGGAAAGGGTGGAAATGCGAATGGTTCGGTGGATGTGCGGAGTATCGTTGAGAGAGAGGAAGACAAATGATGAATTGCGAAAGATGACGGGAATAGAGCCTGTGATTGATGCTGTGAAGAGGAACAGGTTGAGATGGTTTGGTCATGTGTTGAGGAAGGATGAAAATGACTGGTTGAGAAGAGTGATGGAAATTAATGTAGAAGGAAGTAGAGGACGGGGAAGACAGAGAAAGACTTGGCTAAAGATGGTGGAAGAAGAAATGTGGGCAAGGGGGTTTAACAAGGAGAGATGCAGAAAATAGGACAAAATGGAGAAGATTGTCATGCTAACCCCCGCAAGGCTAACCCCCGCTCTAGCAGGGAAAATGGCCTTAAAATGCATGTTGTTGTTGTTGTTGTAGTCATACCTGCTCCCTCTGTGAACAAAATATGGTGTCGGTGAACGATTTGCACGATACCATGTGTACAGGTGAAAATTGCCAAGTCCTCTCTCCACCCTTGTGCACACACCCCACCCTTGTGGTGGAAGGGGGGCAGGTGTTGAAAGGTTGGTAGGGGGTTACTTAATGACCAAGACTTGACCCTAGGTACGCCGAGCACATATCCAAGTTTTGAGAGAAGGTGATCAAGCAGTTTTCAACAATTCTATAAGGTGCAGACATATATATATATATATATATATATATATATATACACACAAGGGTCAGTCAATAAGTAACCTTAAAATGGCGATATAAAGTCGAGAATGTAATGTGTGTAGTTGTAGACGACATATGTTATATCTATGGGTAAGAGTCATGTTTTGCCTGTTTTCGATCTGGCAACATTGAGCATATGACGTCAGTAGAGCAGTTCAAAGATGGCGGCTCCCTTAGAGGCATGCACCAGGGAGGAGCAACGTTCTGTTATCCGTTTATTAGGAAGTGAGGGTGTGAAGCACAGTGAAATCCATCGCAGAATGAAGATGCAATATGGTGACACATGTTTATTGCTGCAGCAGGTGTATGACTGGGACAGGAAGTTTAAAAGTGGTGTCCAGTGTGGCAGACGCTGCTCGCTCGGGCCGGCCTCACACAGCCAACACACCAGAAATGATCGCAGAAGTTGAGCGCATGCCAAGGGAAAGCCGTCACATTACGCTGGATGAAGTGGTCTCCAAATTGAACATTAGCCATGGTTCAGCACACTATATCATTCACAACGTGCTGGGGTTACGCAAAGTGTCTGCAAGGTGGGTGCCGAGACAACTCGTACCCGAACGGCGAGTGGGCGCATGTGAAGAACTTCTGCGACGTTACGAAACAGAAGGTGATGCTTTCTTACAGCGCGTAGTGACTGGGGATGAAAGCTGGGTCCACTACTTTCAGCCAGAAACGAAGAGGGCAAGCAAAGACTGGTGCCAATCGACTTCACCGAAGCCCAAAAAATTATGCACACAGCCATCCTCTGGAAAAGTGATGCTGACACCCTTCTGGCATAGCCGAGGCCCACGTGTAGAGCATTACATGCCCAGAGGGGCCACAGTCACCAGTGCATCATACTGCGGGCTCCTTAAAATCATCTGAAACCAGCAATCAGATCAAAACGTCGTGGACTCCTCGCTACAGGTGTTTTGCTGCAGCATGACAATGCTCGGCCCCATACTGCCCGCGCTACAGCTGCAACAATTGAGGACCTTCATTTTGAGCATCTTCCTCATCCACCCTACTTGCCAGACCTCACCCCTTCGGATTACCACATCTTTGGGCCACTTAAAGAGGGGCTTGGTGGAACCACTTTCCGATCCGATGAAGAGGTCCAAGAGGTGGTGCACGAATGACTACACAAGCAGTCAAACTATTTTTTTCTCGAGGAATCCAGGCCTGAGTAAAGCGCTGGAAAAAATGCATTGAACGCAATGGAGATTATGTTGAAAAATAACAGTTGTTACACACTCACATGCAATAAACAAGTTGTGAAAAATATTTTAAGGTTACTTATTACTTATGA